>NW_027182814.1:885000-1062500 GCF_041146395.1 Eulemur rufifrons | reverse complement strand
TGCTGTGAGCTAGGCTGACGCCACGGCACTCACTCTAGCGCGGGCAACAGAGTGAGACTCTGTCTCAAAAAAAAAAAAAAAAAAAGAGCTAGGGTTAGGTTTAATGGTTAGGATTAGGATTAGGGTTAAAGGATAGGGTAAGGCTTAGGGGTTAGGGTGAAGGGTTAGGTTCAAGGATTAGGGTTTTTGTTAGGCATAGCGTTGGGGTTAGAAGTAAGGGTTACTGTAAGTGTTAGGGTTGTAGGTAGGGTTACGGTTAGGGTTAGCGGTTTAGAATTAGGGTTAGGGATTAGGTGTCTCAGTGATTACAAGGATATAGGGTTAGAATTATGGGATAGGGGTTGTTCTCAGGAAATGGGTTATGCATTAACGTTAGGATAAGAGGTTAAAGTTAGGCGCACGGTGAGGTTTACGTGTTAAGGGGAGAAATAGGAACAGGGTTGAGTATTATGTTGAGGGTTAGGGTTATCTGTTAAAGGTATTGTTTATGCTTAGCGCACGGGCCCTGTCTGCGTTAGGCGGGCGGGGAGAGTTTAGGGGGCTGGGATTGTACCCGGGAACCCTCTCTATCATACTCTGGGTATTGGCCCGTGGGTTTCATGCAGGACACAGTGGTAGAGCCTCCTTTCACGCATGGCATGGGAGGTTTGCAGGCTTTCTAAACTCTAAGAAAGCAAGAAGTCTGAAAATTAGATTTAGGGTTAGGATTATGGTTAGGGTTAAGGATGAAGTTTAGTGTTAGGGTGAGGGCTTAGGGATAGGGATTAGGGTTAGGGTTAAAGGTTACTCTTAGGTTTAACGGTTACACTTTGGTTTAGGTTTGAGGTTTACGGTTAGGGTTAAGATGAGGGGTTAGGGTTAGGTACAGGATTAGGGTTAAGTGTTAGGTTTAGGGTTGAAGATTAGGATTAGGGTTAGGATTAAAGGTTAGCGTGAGAGTTAACGCTTAGGGTTAAGATTAAGAGTTAGGGTTTAGGGTTAGGCTTAGGGTTAGGGTTAGTTTTAGGGTTAGAGTTATGTGCTATGGTTTGTGTTAGAGGTTAGGGTTAGGTTTACTGGTGACGGTTAGGGTTACGTTTAGGGGATAGCATTAGGGTTAGGGTTAGGGTTAAGGGATAGGATTAGGGTTAAGTGTTGGGCTTAGGGTTAGGGTTTAGTGTTCGGATTATCATTAAGGATTAGGGTTAGGGTCAGGGTTAAATGCTTTGGTGCGGGTAATGTTTAGGGTCAGAGTTAAGGTACACGGATAGGGTTAGTGTTAAGGGTTACGGGTAGGTTTAGGGTTCAGGGTTAGAGTTAGCATTAGGGCTTAAGGTTAGGATTAGGCGGTAGGTTAGATTTAGGGTTAGATCTAGGCGTTAGGGTAAGGGCTAGCGTTAGGGTTAAGAGATAGGGTTAGGTTTAATGCTTAGGATTAGGGTTAGGGTTTGGGGTTAAAGTAAGTTTTCGGGGTTAGGTTTAAGGATGAAAGGTTAGGGTTACTTTTAGCTGTAGTGTTAGGGTTAGGGATAAGGGATCCCATTAGCATTAAGGGTCTTCCTTACTGTAGGGTTATGGGTTCGGCTTAGAGTTAAAGCTTAAGGATAGGGTCAGTGTTAAGATTTAGGGTGAGGGTTAACGGTTAGGGTAAAGGTTAAGCGTTAGGGTTAGGGATTAGTGATTAGGGTTTTTGGTTAGTGTTAGGGTTAGCGGTTAGGTGTTAGTGTTTTAAGAAGGGGTATGGTTAGAATTAGGATTGGGTTTAGAGTTAGGGTGAGGTATAGGGGTTAGGTTTAGGGGTTAGTTTTAGGGTAAAGGATAGGATTAGGGTTACGGGTTTGGCTTAGGTTTAGGGTTAAAGTTTACTGCTAGGTTTAGGGATCGGGTTCAGGGTTAGCTTTAGGGGTTCTGGTTAGGGTTAGGTGTTAGGTTAGTGTCAGGGTTAGGTCTAGTCGTGAGGATAAGGTTTAGGGATAGCTTTAAGAGCTAGGGTTAGGTTTAATGGTTAGGATTAGGATTAGGGTTAAGGGTTAGTGTAAAGCTTAGGGGTTACGGTGAAGGGTTAGGGGCAAGTGTTAGGGTTTTTGTTAGGCATAGCGTTGGGGTTAGAAGTAAGGGTTACTGTCAGTGTTAGGGTTGTAGGTAGGGTTACGGTTAGGATTAGCGGTTTAGAATTAGGGTTAGGGATTAGTTGTCACTGTGATGACTAGGAGAGAGGGTTAGAATTATGGGATAGGGGTTGTTCTCAGGAAATGGGTTATGCATTAACGTTAGGATAAGAGGTTAAAGTTAGGCGCACGGTGAGGTTTACGTGTTAAGGGGAGAAATAGGAACAGGGTTGGGTGTTATGTTCAGGGTTAGGGTTATCTGTTAAAGGTATTGTTTATGCTTAGCGCACGGGCCCTGTCTGCATTAGGCGGGCGGGGGGAGTTTAGGGGGCTGGGATTGTACCCGGGAACCCACTCTATCATACTCTGGGTATGGGCCCGTGGGTTTCATGCAGGACACAGTGGTAGAGCCTCCTTTCACGCATGGCATGGGAGGATTGCAGGCTTTCTAAACTCTAAGAAAGCAAGAAGTCTGAGAATTAGATTTAGGGTTAGGATTATGGTTAGGGTTAAGGATGAAGTTTAGTGTTAGGGTTAGGGCTTAGGGTTAGGGATTAGGGTTAGGGATAAAGGTTACACTTAAGTTAACGGTTACACTTTGGTTTCGGGTTGAGGTTTACGGTTAGGGTTAAGATGAGGGGTTAAGGTTAGGTACAGGGTTAGGGTTAAGTGTTAGGTTTAGGGTTGAAGATTAGGATTAGGGTTAGGATTAAAGGTTAGCGTGAGAGTTAACGCTTAGGGTTAAGGTTAAGAGTTAGGGTTTAGGGTTAGGGTTAGGGTTAGGGTTAGTTTTAAGGTTAGAGTTATGTGCTATGGTTTGTGTTAGACGTTAGGGTTAGGTTTACTGGTCACGGTTAGGGTTACGTTTAGGGGTTAGCATTATGGTTAGGGTTAGGGTTAGGATTAAGGGATGGGATTAGGTTTAAGTGTTCGGCTTAGGGTCAGGGTTTAGTGTTAGGGTTATCATTAAGGATTAGGGGTAGGGTGAGCGTTAAATGCTTGGGTGCGTGTAATGGTTAGGGTCAGGGTTAAGGTTCACGGATAGGGTTAGTGTTAAGGGTTACGGGTAGGTTTAGGGTTCAGGGTTAGAGTTAGCATTAGGGCTTAAGGTTAGGATTAGGCGGTAGGTTAGATTTAGGGTTAGATCTAGGCGTTAGGGTAAGGGCTAGCGTTAGGGTTAAGAGATAGGGTTCGGTTTAATGCTTAGGATTAGGGTTAGTGTTTGGGGTTAAAGTAAGTGTTAGGGGTTAGGTTTAAGGATCAAAGGTTAGGGTTATGTTTAGCTGTAGTGCTAGGGTTAGGGATAATGGATCCCATTAGCATTGAGGGTCTTCCTTACTGTAGGGTTAAGGGTTAGGCTTAGAGTTAAAGCTTAAGGTTAGGGTCAGTGTTAAGATTTAGGGTGAGGGTTAACGGTTAGGGTAAAGGTTAAGCGTTAGGGTTAGGGATCAGTGATTAGGGTTTTTGGTTAGTGTGAGGGTTAGCGGTTAGGAGTTAGTGTTTTATGAACGGGTATGGTTAGAATTAGGATTGGGGTTAGAGTTAGGGTGAGGTATAGGGGTTAGGTTTAGGGGTTAGCTTTAGGGTAAAAGGATAGGATTAGGGTTACGGGTTGGGCTTAGGTTTAGGGTTAAAGTTTACTGCTAGGGTTAGGGATAGGGTTCAGGGTTAGCTTTAGGGGTTCTGGTTAGGGTTAGGTTTTAGGTTAGTGTCAGGGTTAGGTCTAGTCGTGAGGGTAAGGTTTAGGGTTAGCTTTAAGAGCTAGGGTTAGGTTTAATGGTTAGGATTAGGATTAGGGTTAAGGGTTAGGGTAAGGCTTAGGGGTTAGGGTGAAGGGTTAGGGTCAAGGGTTAGGGTACTTGTTAGGCATAGCGTTGGGGTTAGAAGTAAGGGTTACTGTCAGTGTTAGGGTTGTAGGTAGGGTTACGGTTAGGGTTAGCGGTTAAGAATTAGGGTTAGTGATTAGGTGTCACAGTGATGACTAGGAGATAGGGTTAGAATTATGGGATAGGGGTTGTACTGAGGAAATGGGTTATGCATTAACGTTAGGATAAGAGGTAAAAGTTAGGCGCACGGTGAGGTTTACGTGTTAAGGGGAGAAATAGGAACAGGGTTGTGTGATATGTTCAGGGTTAGGGTTATCTGTTAAAGGTATTGTTTATGCTTAGCGCACGGGCCCTGTCTGCATTAGGCGGGCGGGGGGAGTTTAGGGGCCTGGGATTGTACCCGGGAACCCACTCTAACATTCTCTCGGTATGGGCCCGTGGGTTTCATGCAGGACACAGTGGTAGAGCCTCCTTTCACGCATGGCATGGGAGGATTGCAGGCTTTCTAAACTCTAAGAAAGCAAGAAGTCTGAGAATTAGATTTAGGGTTAGGATTATGGTTAGGGTTAAGGATGAAGTTTAGTGTTAGGGTGAGGGCTTAGGGTTAGGGATTAGGGTTAGGGTTAAAGGTTACTCTTAGGTTTAACGGTTACACTTTGGTTTAGGGTTGAGGTTTACGGTTAGGGTTAAGATGAGGGGTTAGGGTTTGGTACAGGTTTAGGGTTAAGTGTTAGGTTTAGGGTTGAAGATTAGGATTAGGGTTAGGATTAAAGGTTAGCGTGAGAGTTAACTCTTAGGGTTAAGGTTAAGAATTAGGGTTTAGGGTTAGGGTTAGGGTTAGTTTTAGGGTTAGAGTTATGTGCTATGGTTTGTGTTAGAGGTTAGGGTTAGGTTTACTGGTCACGGTTAGGGTTACGTTCAGGGGTTAGCGTTAGGGTTATGGTTAGGGTTAAGGGATAGGATTAGGGTTAAGTGTTCGGCTTAGGGTTAGGGTTTAGTGTTACGGTTATCATTAAGGATTAGGGTTAGGGTCAGGGTTAAATGTTTGGGTGTGGGTAACGGTTAGGGTCAGGGTTAAGATTAACGGATAGTGTTAGTGTTAAGGGTTACGGGTAGGTTTCGTGTTCAGGGTTAGAGTTAGCATTAGGGCTTAAGGTTAGGATTAGGCGGTAGGTTAGATTTAGGTTTAGATCTAGGCGTTAGGGTCAGGGCTAGCCTTAGGTTTAAGAGATAGGGTTAGGTTTAATTCTTAGGATTAGGGTTAGGGTTTGGGGTTAAAGTAAGTGTTAGGGGTTAGGTTTAAGGATCAAAGGTTAGGGTTATTTTTAGCTGTAGTGTTAGGGTTAGGGATAAGGGATCCCATTAGCATTAAGGGTCTTCCTTACTGTAGGGTTAAGGGTTAGGCTTAGAGTTAAAGGTGAAGGTTAGGGTCAGTGTTAAGATTTAGGGTGAGGGTTAATGGTTAGGTTAAAGGTTAAGCGTTAGGGTTAGGGATTAATGATTAGGGTTTTTGGTTAATGTTAGGGTTAGAGGTTAGGAGTTAGTGTTTTATGAAGGGGTATGGTTAGAATTAGGATTGGGTTTAGAGTTAGGATGAGGTATAGGGGTTAGGTTTAGGGGTTAGTTTTAGGGTAGAAGGATAGGATTAGGGTTACGGGTTGGGCTTAGGTTTAGGGTTAAAGTTTACTGCTAGGTTTAGGGATAGGGTTCAGGGTTAGCTTTAGGGGTTCTGGTTAGGGTTAGGTTTTAGGTTAGTGTCAGGGTTAGGTCTATTCGTGAGGGTAAGGTTTAGGGTTAGCTTTAAGAGCTAGGGTTAGGTTTAATGGTTAGGATTAGGATTAGGGTTAAGGGTTAGGGTAAGGCTTAGGGGTTAGGGTCAAGGGTTAGGGTATTTGTTAGGCATAGCGTTGGGGTTAGAAGTAAGGGTTACTGTCAGTGTTAGGGTTGTAGGTAGGGTTACGGTTAGGGTTAGCAGTTTAGAATTAGGGTTAGGGATTAGGTGTCACAGTGATGACTAGGAGATAGGGTTAGAATTATGGGATAGGGGTTTTTCTCAGGAAATGGGTTATGCATTAACGTTAGGATAAGCGGTTAAAGTTAGGCGCACGGTGAGGTTTACGTGTTAAGGGGAGAAATAGGAACAGGGTTGCGTGTTATGTTCAGGGTTAGGGTTATCTGTTAAAGGTATTGTTTATGCTTAGCGCACGGGCCCTGTCTGCATTAGGCGGGCGGGGGGAGTTTAGGGGGCTGGGATTGTACCCGGGAACCCACTCTATCATACTCTGGGTATGGGCCCGTGGGTTTCATGCAGGACACAGTGGTAGAGCCTCCTTTCACGCATGGCATGGGAGGATTGCAGGCTTTCTAAACTCTAAGAAAGCAAGAAGTCTGAGAATTAGATTTAGGGTTAGGATTATGGTTAGGGTTAAGGATGAAGTTTAGTGTTAGGGTGAGGGCTTAGGGTTAGGGATTAGGGTTAGGGTTAAAGGTTACTCTTAGGTTTAACGGTTACACTTTGGTGTCGGGTTGAGGTTTACGGTTAGGGTTAAGATGAGGGGTTAGGGTTTGGTACAGGGTTAGGGTTAAGTGTTAGGTTTAGGGTTGAAGATTAGGATTAGGGTTAGGATTAAAGGTTAGCGTGAGAGTTAACCCTTACGGTTAAGTTTAAGAGTTAGGTTTTAGGTTTAGAGTTAGGGTTAGTTTTACGGTTAGAGTTATGTGCTGTGGTTTGTGTTAGAGCTTAGGGTTAGGTTTACTGGTCACGGTTAGGGTTACTTTTAGGGGTTAGCATTAGGGTTAGGGTTAAGGGATAGGAATAGGGTTAAGTGTTGGGCTTAGGGTTAGGTTTAGTGTTAGGGTTATCATTAAGGATTAGGGGTAGGGTCAGGGTTAAATGCTTGGGTGCGAGTAATGGTTAGGGTCAGGGTTAAGGTTCACGGATAGGGTTAGTGTTAAGGGTTACGGGTAGGTTTAGGGTTCAGGGTTAGAGTTAGCATTAGGGCTTAAGTTTAGGATTAGGCGGTAGGTTCGATTTAGGGTTAGATCTAGGCGTTAGGGTAAGGGCTAGCGTTAGGGTTAAGAGATAGGGTTAGGTTTAATGCTTAGGATTAGGGTTAGGGTTTGGGGTTAAAGTAAGTGTTCGGGGTTAGGTTTAAGGATCAAAGGTTAGGGTTATTTTTAGCTGTAGTGTTAGGGTTAGGGATAAGGGATCCCATTAGCATTAAGGGTCTTCCTTACTGTAGGGTTAAGGGTTAGGCTTAGAGTTAAAGTTGAAGGTTAGGGTCAGTGTTAAGATTTACGGTCAGGGTTAATGGTTAGGGTAAAGGTTAAGCGTTAGGGTTAGGGATTAGTGATTAGGGTTTTTGGTTAGTGTTAGGGTTAGCGGTTAGGAGTTAGTGTTTTATGAAGGGGTATGGTTAGAATTAGGATTGGGGTTAGAGTTAGGGTGAGGTATAGGGGTTAGGTTTAGGGGTTAGTTTTAGGGTAAAAGGATAGGATTAGGGTTACGGGTTGGGATTAGGTTTAGGGTTAAAGTTTACTGCTAGGGTTAGGGATAGGGTTCAGGGTTAGCTTTAGGGTTTCTGGTTAGGGTTAGGTGTTAGGTTAGTGTCAGGGTTAGGTCTAGTCGTGAGGGTAAGGTTTAGGGTTAGCTTTAAGAGCTAGGGTTAGGTTTAATGGTTAGGATTAGGATTAGGGTTAAGGGTTAGGGTAAGGCTTAGGGGTTGGGGTGACGGGTTAGGGTGAAGGGTTAGGGTTTTTGTTAGGCATAGCGTTGGGGTTAGAAGTAAGGGTTACTGTCAGTGTTAGGGTTGTAGGTAGGGTTACGGTTAGGGTTAGCGGTTTAGAATTAGGGTTAGGGATTAGGTGTCACAGTGATGACTAGGAGAAAGGGTTAGAATTATGGGATAGGGGTTGTTCTCAGGAAATGGGTTATGCATTAACGTTAGGATAAGAGGTTAAAGTTAGGCGCACGGTGAGGTTTACGTGTTAAGGGGAGAAATAGGAACAGGGTTGGGTGTTATGTTCAGGGTTAGGGTTATCTGTTAAAGGTATTGTTTATGCTTAGCGCACGGGCCCTGTCTGCATTAGGCGGGTGGGGGGAGTTTAGGGGGCTGGGATTGTACCCGGGAACCCACTCTATCATACTTTGGGTATGGGCCCGTGGGTTTCATGCAGGACACAGTGGTAGAGCCTCCTTTCACGCATGGCATGGGAGGATTGCAGGCTTTCTAAACTCTAAGAAAGCAAGAAGTCTGATAATTAGATTTAGGGTTAGGATTATGGTTAGGGTTAAGGATGAGGTTTAGTGTTAGGGTGAGGGCTTAGGGTTAGGGATTAGGGTTAGGGTTAAAGGTTACTCTTAGGTTTAACGGTTACACTTTGGTTTAGGGTTCAGGTTCACGGTTAGGGTTAAGATGAGGGGTTAGGGTTTGGTACAGGGTTAGGGTTAAGCGTTAGGTTTAGGGTTGAAGATTAGGATTAGGGTTAGGATTAAAGGTTAGAGTCAGAGTTAACGCTTAGGGTTAAGGTTAAGAGTTAGGGTTTAGGGTTAAGTTTAGGGTTAGGGTTAGTTTTAGGGTTAGAGTTATGTGCTATGGTTTGTGTTAGAGGTTAGGGTTAGGTTTACTGGTCACGGTTACGGTTAAGTTTATGGGTTAGCCTTAGTGTTAGGGTTAGGGTTAGGGTTAAGGGATAGGATTAGGGTTAAGTGTTGGGCTTAGGGTTAGGGTTTAGTGTTAGGGTTATCATTAAGTATTAGGGGTAGGGTCAGGGTTAAATGCTTGGGTGCGGGTAATGGTTAGGGTCAGGGTTAAGGTTCACGGATAGGGTTAGTGTTAAGGGTTACGGGTAGATTTAGGGTTCAGGGTTAGAGTTAGCATTAGGGCTTAAGGTTAGGATTAGGCGGTAGGTTAGATTTAGGGTTAGATCTAGGCATTAGGGAAGGGCTAGCGTTAGGGTTAAGAGATAGGGTTAGGTTTAATGCTTAGGATTAGGGTTAGGGTTTGGGTTAAAGTAAGTGTTCGGGGTTAGGTTTAAGGATCAAAGGTTAGGGTTATTTTTAGCTGTAGTGTTAGGGTTAGGGATAAGGGATCCTATTAGCATTAAGGGTCTTCCTTACTGTAGGGTTAAGGGTTAGGCTTAGAGGTAAAGGTGAAGGTTAGGGTCAGTGTTAAGATTTAGGGTGAGGGTTAACGGTTAGGGTAAAGGTTAAGCGTTAGGGTTAGGGATTAGTGATTAGGGTTTTTGGTTAGTGTTAGGGTTAGCGGTTAGGAGTTAGTGTTTTATGAAGGGGTATGGTTAGAATTAGGATTGGGGTTAGAGTTAGGGTTAGGTATAGGGGTTAGGTTTAGGGGTTAGCTTTAGGGGAAAAAGGATAGGATTAGGGTTACGGGTTGGGCTTAGGTTTAGGGTTAAAGTTTACTGCTAGGGTTAGGGATAGGGTTCAGGGTTAGCTTTAGGGGTTCTGGTTAGGGTTAGGTGTTAGGTTAGTGTCAGGGTTAGGTCTAGTCGTGAGGGTAAGGTTTAGGGTTAGCTTTAAGAGCTAGGGTTAGGTTTAATGGTTAGGATTAGGATTAGGGTTAAGGGTTAGGGTAAGGCTTAGGGGTTAGGGTGAAGGGTTAATGTTTTTGATAGATATAGCGTTGGGGTTAGAAGTAAGGGTTACTGTCAGTGTTAGGGTTGTAGGTAGGGTTACGGTTAGGGTTAGCGGTTTAGAATTAGGGTTAGGGATTAGGTGTTCCAGTGATGACTAGGAGATAGGGTTAGAATTATGGGATAGGGGTTGTTCTCAGGAAATGGGTTATGCATTAACGTTACGATAAGAGGTTAAAGTTAGGCGCACGGTGAGGTTTACGTGTTAACGGGAGAAATAGGAACAGGGTTGGGTGTTATGTTCAGGGTTAGGGTTATCTGTTAAAGGTATTGTTTATGCTTAGCGCACGGGCCCTGTCTGCATTAGGCGGGCGGGGGGAGTTTAGGGAGCTGGGATTGTACCCGGGAACCCACTCTATCATACTCTGGGTATGGGCCCGTGGGTTTCATGCAGGACACAGAGGTAAAGCTTCCTTTCACGCATGGTATGGGAGGATTGCAGGCTTTCTAAACTCTAAGAAAGCAAGAAGTCTGAGAATTAGATTTAGGGGTAGGATTATGGTTAGGGTTAAGGATGAAGTTTAGTGTTAGGGTGAGGGCTTAGGGTTAGGGCTTAGGGTTAAGGTTAAATGTTACTCTTAGGTTTAAAGGTTACACTTTGTTTTAGGGTTGAGGTTTACGGTTAGGGTTCAGATGAGGGGTTAGGGTTAGGTACAGGGTTAAGGTTAAGTGTTAGGTTTAGGGTTGAAGATTAAGATTAGGGTTAGGACTAAAGGTTAGCGTGAGAGTTAACGCTTAGGGTTAAGGTTAAGTGTTAGGGTTTAGGGTTAGGGCTAGGGTTAGGGTTAGTTTTAGGGTTAGAGTTATGTGCTATGGTTTGTGTTAGAGGTTAGGGTTAGGTTTACTGGTCACGGTTAGGGTTACGTTTCGGGGTTAGCATTAGGGTTAGGGTTAAGGGATAGGATTAGGGTTAAGTGTTGGGCTTAGGGTTAGGGTTTAGTGTTAGGGTTAGCATTAAGGATTAGGGGTAGGGTCAGGGTTAAATGCTTGGGTGCGGGTAATGGTTAGGGTCAGGGTTAAGGTTCACGGATAGGGTTAGTGTTAAGGGTTACGGGTAGGTTTAGGGTTCAGGGTTAGAGTTAGCATTAGGGCTTAAGGTTAGGATAAGGCGGTAGGTTAGAATTCGGGTTAGATCTAGGCGTTAGTGTAAGGGCTAGCGTTAGGGTTAAGAGATAGGGTTAGGTTTAATGCTTAGGATTAGGGTTAGGGTTCGGGGTTAAAGTAAGTGTTAGGGGTTAGGTTTAAGGATCAAAGGTTAGGGTTATTTTTAGCTGTAGTGTTAGGGTTAGGGATAAGGGATCCCATTAGCCTTAAGGGTCTTCCTTACTGTAGGGTTAAGGGTTAGGCTTAGAGTTAAAGGTTAAGGTTAGGGTCAGTGTTAAGATTTAGGGTGAGGCTTAACGGTTAGGGTAAAGGTTAAGCGTTAGGGTTAGGGATTAGTGATTAGGGTTTTTGGTTAGTGTTAGGGTTAGCGGTTAGTAGTTAGTGTTTTAAGAAGGGGTATGGTTAGAATTAGGATTGGGTTTAGAGTTAGGGTGAGGTATAGGGGTTAGGTTTAGGGGTTAGTTTTAGGGTAAAAGGATAGGATTAGGGTTACGGGTTGGGCTTAGGTTTAGGGTTAAAGTTTACTGCTAGGGTTAGGGATAGGGTTCAGGGTTAGCTTTAGGGGTTCTGGTTAGGGTTAGGTGTTAGGTTAGTGTCAGGGTTAGGTCTAGTCGTGAGGGTAAGGTTTAGGGTTAGTTTTAAGAGCCTGGGGCCGGGCGCGGTGGCTCACGCCTGTAATCCTAGCACTCTGGGAGGCCGAGGCGGGTGGATCGCTCGAGGTCAGGAGTTCGAGACCAGCCTCAGCAAGAGTGAGACCCCGTCTCTACTAAAAATAGAAAGAAATTATATGCACAACTAAAATATATATATACAAAAAATTAGCCAGGCATGGTGGCGCATGCCTGTAGTCCCAGCTACTCGGAAGGCTGAGGCAGTAGGATCGCTTAAGCCCAGGAGTGTGAGGTTGCTGTGAGCTAGGCTGACGCCACGGCACTCACTCTAGCCCGGGCAACAGAGTGAGACTCTGTCTCAAAAAAAAAAAAGAAAAAGAGCTAGGGTTAGGTTTAATGGTTAGGATTAGGATTAGGGTTAAGGGATAGGGTAAGGCTTAGGGGTTAGGGTGAAGGATTAGGGTCAAGGATTAGGGTTTTTGTTAGTCATAGCGTTGGGGTTAGAAGTAAGGGTTACTGTCAGTGTTAGGGTTGTAGGTAGGGTTACGGTTAGGGTTAGCGGTTTAGAATTAGGGTTAGGGATTAGGTGTCACTGTGATGACTAGGAGAGAGGGTTAGAATTATGGGATAGGGGTTGTTCTCAGGAAATGGGTTATGCATTAACGTTAGGATAAGAGGTTAAAGTTAGGCGCACGGTGAGGTTTACGTGTTAAGGGGAAAAATAGGAACAGGGTTGGGTGTTATGTTCAGGGTTAGGGTTATCTGTTAAAGGTATTGTTTATGCTTAGCGCACGGGCCCTGTCTGCATTAGGCGGGCGGGGGGAGTTTAGGGGGCTGGGATTGTACCCGGGAACCCACTCTATCATACTCTGGGTATGGGCCCGTGGGTTTCATGCAGGACACAGTGGTAGAGCCTCCTTTCACGCATGGCATGGGAGGATTGCAGGCTTTCTAAACTCTATGAAAGCAAGAAGTCTGAGAATGAGATTTAGGGTTAGGATTATGGTTAGGGTTAAGGATGAAGTTTAGTGTTAGGGTTAGGGCTTATGGTTAGGGATTAGGGTTAGGGATAAAGGTTACACTTAAGTTTAACGGTTACACTTTGGTTTCGGTTTGAGGTTTACGGTTAGGGTTAAGATGAGGGGTTAAGGTTAGGTACAGGGTTAGGGTTAAGTGTTATGTTTAGGGTTGAAGATTAGGATTAGGGTTAGGATTAAAGGTTAGCGTGAGAGTTAACGCTTAGGGTTAAGGTTAAGAGTTAGGGTTTAGGGTTAGGGTTAGGGTTAGGGTTAGTGTTAGGGTTAGAGTTATGTGCTATGGTTTGTGTTAGAGGTTAGGTTTAGGTTTATTGGTCACGGTTAGTGTTACGTTTAGGGGTTATCATTAGGGTTAGGGTTAAGGGATAGGATTAGGGTTAAGTGTTGGGCTATGGGTTAGGGTTTAGTGTTAGGGTTATCATTAAGGATTAGGGGTAGGGTCAGGGTTAAATGCTTGGGTGCGGGTAATGGTTAGGGTCAGGGTTAAGGTTCATGGATAGGGTTAGTGTTAAGGGTTACGGGTAGGTTTAGGGTTCAGGGTTAGAGTTAGCATTAGGACTTAAGGTTAGGATTAGGCGGTAGGTTAGTATTAGGGTTAGATCTAGGCGTTAGGGTAAGGGCTAGCGTTAGGGTTAAGAGATAGGGTTAGGTTTAATGCTTAGGATTAGGGTTAGGGTTTGGGGTTAAGGTAAGTGTTAGGGGTTAGGTTTAAGGATGAAAGGTTAGGGTTATTTTTAGCTGTAGTGTTAGGGTTAGGGATAAGGGATCCCATTAGCATTAAGGGTCTTCCTTACTGTAGGGTAAGGGTTAGGCTTAGAGTTAAAGGTTAAGGATAGGGTCAGTGTTAAGATTTAGGATGAGGGTTAACGGTTAGGGTAAAGGTTAAGCGTTAGGGTTAGGGATTAGTGATTAGGGTTTTTGGTTACTGTTAGGGTTAGCGGTTAGGAGTTAGTGTTTTATGAAGGGGTATGGTTAGAATTAGGATTGGGGTTAGAGTTAGGGTTAGGTATAGGGGTTAGGTTTAGGGGTTAGCTTTAGGGGAAAAAGGATAGGATTAGGGTTACGGGTTGGGCTTAGGTTTAGGGTTAAAGTTTACTGCTAGGGTTAGGGATAGGGTTCAGGGTTAGCTTTAGGGGTTCTGGTTAGGGTTAGGTGTTAGGTTAGTGTCAGGGTTAGGTCTAGTCGTGAGGGTAAGGTTTAGGGTTAGCTTTAAGAGCTAGGGTTAGGTTTAATGGTTAGGATTAGGATTAGGGTTAAGGGTTAGGGTAAGGCTTAGGGGTTAGGGTGAAGGGTTAATGTTTTTGATAGATATAGCGTTGGGGTTAGAAGTAAGGGTTACTGTCAGTGTTAGGGTTGTAGGTAGGGTTACGGTTAGGGTTAGCGGTTTAGAATTAGGGTTAGGGATTAGGTGTTCCAGTGATGACTAGGAGATAGGGTTAGAATTATGGGATAGGGGTTGTTCTCAGGAAATGGGTTATGCATTAACGTTACGATAAGAGGTTAAAGTTAGGCGCACGGTGAGGTTTACGTGTTAACGGGAGAAATAGGAACAGGGTTGGGTGTTATGTTCAGGGTTAGGGTTATCTGTTAAAGGTATTGTTTATGCTTAGCGCACGGGCCCTGTCTGCATTAGGCGGGCGGGGGGAGTTTAGGGAGCTGGGATTGTACCCGGGAACCCACTCTATCATACTCTGGGTATGGGCCCGTGGGTTTCATGCAGGACACAGAGGTAAAGCTTCCTTTCACGCATGGTATGGGAGGATTGCAGGCTTTCTAAACTCTAAGAAAGCAAGAAGTCTGAGAATTAGATTTAGGGGTAGGATTATGGTTAGGGTTAAGGATGAAGTTTAGTGTTAGGGTGAGGGCTTAGGGTTAGGGCTTAGGGTTAAGGTTAAATGTTACTCTTAGGTTTAAAGGTTACACTTTGTTTTAGGGTTGAGGTTTACGGTTAGGGTTCAGATGAGGGGTTAGGGTTAGGTACAGGGTTAAGGTTAAGTGTTAGGTTTAGGGTTGAAGATTAAGATTAGGGTTAGGACTAAAGGTTAGCGTGAGAGTTAACGCTTAGGGTTAAGGTTAAGTGTTAGGGTTTAGGGTTAGGGCTAGGGTTAGGGTTAGTTTTAGGGTTAGAGTTATGTGCTATGGTTTGTGTTAGAGGTTAGGGTTAGGTTTACTGGTCACGGTTAGGGTTACGTTTCGGGGTTAGCATTAGGGTTAGGGTTAAGGGATAGGATTAGGGTTAAGTGTTGGGCTTAGGGTTAGGGTTTAGTGTTAGGGTTAGCATTAAGGATTAGGGGTAGGGTCAGGGTTAAATGCTTGGGTGCGGGTAATGGTTAGGGTCAGGGTTAAGGTTCACGGATAGGGTTAGTGTTAAGGGTTACGGGTAGGTTTAGGGTTCAGGGTTAGAGTTAGCATTAGGGCTTAAGGTTAGGATAAGGCGGTAGGTTAGAATTCGGGTTAGATCTAGGCGTTAGTGTAAGGGCTAGCGTTAGGGTTAAGAGATAGGGTTAGGTTTAATGCTTAGGATTAGGGTTAGGGTTCGGGGTTAAAGTAAGTGTTAGGGGTTAGGTTTAAGGATCAAAGGTTAGGGTTATTTTTAGCTGTAGTGTTAGGGTTAGGGATAAGGGATCCCATTAGCCTTAAGGGTCTTCCTTACTGTAGGGTTAAGGGTTAGGCTTAGAGTTAAAGGTTAAGGTTAGGGTCAGTGTTAAGATTTAGGGTGAGGCTTAACGGTTAGGGTAAAGGTTAAGCGTTAGGGTTAGGGATTAGTGATTAGGGTTTTTGGTTAGTGTTAGGGTTAGCGGTTAGTAGTTAGTGTTTTAAGAAGGGGTATGGTTAGAATTAGGATTGGGTTTAGAGTTAGGGTGAGGTATAGGGGTTAGGTTTAGGGGTTAGTTTTAGGGTAAAAGGATAGGATTAGGGTTACGGGTTGGGCTTAGGTTTAGGGTTAAAGTTTACTGCTAGGGTTAGGGATAGGGTTCAGGGTTAGCTTTAGGGGTTCTGGTTAGGGTTAGGTGTTAGGTTAGTGTCAGGGTTAGGTCTAGTCGTGAGGGTAAGGTTTAGGGTTAGTTTTAAGAGCCTGGGGCCGGGCGCGGTGGCTCACGCCTGTAATCCTAGCACTCTGGGAGGCCGAGGCGGGTGGATCGCTCGAGGTCAGGAGTTCGAGACCAGCCTCAGCAAGAGTGAGACCCCGTCTCTACTAAAAATAGAAAGAAATTATATGCACAACTAAAATATATATATACAAAAAATTAGCCAGGCATGGTGGCGCATGCCTGTAGTCCCAGCTACTCGGAAGGCTGAGGCAGTAGGATCGCTTAAGCCCAGGAGTGTGAGGTTGCTGTGAGCTAGGCTGACGCCACGGCACTCACTCTAGCCCGGGCAACAGAGTGAGACTCTGTCTCAAAAAAAAAAAAGAAAAAGAGCTAGGGTTAGGTTTAATGGTTAGGATTAGGATTAGGGTTAAGGGATAGGGTAAGGCTTAGGGGTTAGGGTGAAGGATTAGGGTCAAGGATTAGGGTTTTTGTTAGTCATAGCGTTGGGGTTAGAAGTAAGGGTTACTGTCAGTGTTAGGGTTGTAGGTAGGGTTACGGTTAGGGTTAGCGGTTTAGAATTAGGGTTAGGGATTAGGTGTCACTGTGATGACTAGGAGAGAGGGTTAGAATTATGGGATAGGGGTTGTTCTCAGGAAATGGGTTATGCATTAACGTTAGGATAAGAGGTTAAAGTTAGGCGCACGGTGAGGTTTACGTGTTAAGGGGAAAAATAGGAACAGGGTTGGGTGTTATGTTCAGGGTTAGGGTTATCTGTTAAAGGTATTGTTTATGCTTAGCGCACGGGCCCTGTCTGCATTAGGCGGGCGGAGGGAGTTTAGGGGGCTGGGATTGTACCCGGGAACCCACTCTATCATACTCTGGGTATGGGCCCGTGGGTTTCATGCAGGACACAGTGGTAGAGCCTCCTTTCACGCATGGCATGGGAGGATTGCAGGCTTTCTAAACTCTATGAAAGCAAGAAGTCTGAGAATGAGATTTAGGGTTAGGATTATGGTTAGGGTTAAGGATGAAGTTTAGTGTTAGGGTTAGGGCTTATGGTTAGGGATTAGGGTTAGGGATAAAGGTTACACTTAAGTTTAACGGTTACACTTTGGTTTCGGTTTGAGGTTTACGGTTAGGGTTAAGATGAGGGGTTAAGGTTAGGTACAGGGTTAGGGTTAAGTGTTATGTTTAGGGTTGAAGATTAGGATTAGGGTTAGGATTAAAGGTTAGCGTGAGAGTTAACGCTTAGGGTTAAGGTTAAGAGTTAGGGTTTAGGGTTAGGGTTAGGGTTAGGGTTAGTGTTAGGGTTAGAGTTATGTGCTATGGTTTGTGTTAGAGGTTAGGTTTAGGTTTATTGGTCACGGTTAGTGTTACGTTTAGGGGTTATCATTAGGGTTAGGGTTAAGGGATAGGATTAGGGTTAAGTGTTGGGCTATGGGTTAGGGTTTAGTGTTAGGGTTATCATTAAGGATTAGGGGTAGGGTCAGGGTTAAATGCTTGGGTGCGGGTAATGGTTAGGGTCAGGGTTAAGGTTCATGGATAGGGTTAGTGTTAAGGGTTACGGGTAGGTTTAGGGTTCAGGGTTAGAGTTAGCATTAGGACTTAAGGTTAGGATTAGGCGGTAGGTTAGTATTAGGGTTAGATCTAGGCGTTAGGGTAAGGGCTAGCGTTAGGGTTAAGAGATAGGGTTAGGTTTAATGCTTAGGATTAGGGTTAGGGTTTGGGGTTAAGGTAAGTGTTAGGGGTTAGGTTTAAGGATGAAAGGTTAGGGTTATTTTTAGCTGTAGTGTTAGGGTTAGGGATAAGGGATCCCATTAGCATTAAGGGTCTTCCTTACTGTAGGGTAAGGGTTAGGCTTAGAGTTAAAGGTTAAGGATAGGGTTAGTGTTAAGATTTAGGATGAGGGTTAACGGTTAGGGTAAAGGTTAAGCGTTAGGGTTAGGGATTAGTGATTAGGGTTTTTGGTTACTGTTAGGGTTAGCGGTTAGGAGTTAGTGTTTTATGAAGGGGTATGGTTAGAATTAGGATTGGGGTTAGATTTAGGGTGAGGTATAGGGGTTAGGTTTAGGGGTTAGCTTTAGGGTAAAAGGATAGGATTAGGGTTACCGGTTGGGCTTAGGTTTAGGGTTAAAGTTTACTGCTAGGGTTAGGGATAGGGTTCAGGGTTAGCTTTAGGGGTTCTGGTTAGCGTTAGGTGTTAGGTTAGTGTCAGGGTTAGGTCTAGTCATGAGGGTAAGGTTTAGGGTTAGCTTTAAGAAGTAGGGTTAGGTTTAATGGTTAGGATTAGGATTAGGGTTAAGGGTTAGGGTAAGGCTTAGGGGTTAGGGTGAAGGGTTAGGGTCAAGGGTTAGGGTTTTTGTTAGGCATAGCGTTGGGGTTAGAAGTAAGGGTTACTGTCAGTGTTAGGGTTGTAGGTAGGGTTACGGTGAGGGTTAGCGGTTTAGAATTAGGGTTAGGGATTAGGTGTCACAGTGATGACTAGGAGATAGGGTTAGAATTATGGGATAGGGGTTGTTCTCAGGTAATGGGTTATGCATTATCGTTAGGATAAGAAGTTAAAGTTAGGCGCACGGTGAGGTTTACGTGTTAAGGGGAGAAATAGGAACAGGGTTGGGTGTTATGTTCATGGTTAGGGTTATTTGTTAAAGGTATTGTTTATGCTTAGCGCACGGGCCCTGTCTGCATTAGGCGGGCGGGGGGAGTTTAGGGGGCTGGGATTGTACCCGGGAACCCACTCTATCATACTCTGGGTATGGGCCCGTGGGTTTCATGCAGGACACAGTGGTAGAGCCTCCTTTCACGCATGGCATGGGAGGATTGCAGGCTTTCTAAACTCTATGAAAGCAAGAAGTCTGAGAATGAGATTTAGGGTTAGGATTATGGTTAGGGTTAAGGATGAAGTTTAGTGTTAGTGTGAGTGCTTAGGGTTAGGGATTAGAGTTAGGGTAAAAGGTTACTCTTAGGTTTAACGGTTACACTTTGTTTTAGGGTTGAGGTTTACGGTTAGGGTTAAGATGAGGGGTTAGGGTTAGGTACAGGGTTAGGGTTAAGTGTTAGGTTTAGGGTTGAAGATTAGGATTAGGGTTAGGATTAAAGGTTAGCGTGAGAGTTAACGCTTAGGGTTAAGGTTAAGAGTTAGGGTTTAGGGTTAGGGTTAGGGTTAGGGTTAGTTTTAGCGTTAGAGTTATGTGCTATGGTTTGTTTTAGAGGTTAGGTTTAGGTTTAGTGGTCACGGTTAGGGTTATGTTTAGGGGTTAGCATTAGGTTTAGGGTTAACGGAGAGGATTAGGGTTAAGTGTTGGTTTTAGGGTTAGGGTTTAGTGAAGGGTTATCATTAAGCATTAGGGGTAGTGTCAGGGTTAAATGCTTGGGTGCGGGTATTTGTTAGGGTCAGGGTTAAGGTTCATGGATAGGGTTAGTGTTAAGGGTTACGGGTAGGTTTAGGGTTCAGGGTTAGAGTTAGCATTCGGGCTTAAGTTTAGGATTAGGCGGTAGGTTAGATTTAGGGTTAGATCTAGGCGTTAGTGTAAGGGCTAGCGTTAGGGTTAAGAGATAGGGTTAGGTTTAATGCTTAGTATTAGGGTTAGGGTTTGGGGTTAAAGTAAGTGTTAGGGGTTAGGTTTAAGGATGAAAGGTTAGGGTTATTTTTAGCTGTAGTGTTAGTGTTAGGGATAAGGGATCCCATTAGCATTAAGGGTCTTCCTTACTGTAGGGTTAAGGGTTAGGCTTAGAGTTAAAGGTTAAGGTTAGGGTCAGTGTTAAGATTTAGGGTGAGGGTTAACGGTTAGGGTAAAGGTTAAGCGTTAGGGTTAGGGATTAGTGATTAGGGTTTTTGGTTACTGTTAGGGTTAGCGGTTAGAAGTTAGTGTTTTATGAAGGGGTATGGTTAGAATTAGGATTGGGGTTAGAGTTAGGGTGAGGTATAGGGGTTAGGTTTAGGGGTTAGCTTTAGGGTAAAAGGATAGGATTAGGGTTACCGGTTGGGCTTAGGTTTAGGGTTAAAGTTTACTGCCAGGGTTAGGGATAGGGTTCAGGGTTAGCTTTAGGGGTTCTGGTTAGGGTTAGGTGTGAGGTTAGTGTCAGGGTTAGGTCTAGTCGTGAGGGTAAGGTTTAGGGTTACCTTTAAGAAGTAGGGTTAGGTTTAATGGTTAGGATTAGGATTAGGGTTAAGGGTTAGGGTAAGGCTTAGGGGTTAGGGTGAAGGGTTAGGGTCAAGGGTTAGGGTTTTTGTTAGGCATAGCGTTGGGGTTAGAAGTAAGGGTTACTGTCAGTGTTAGGGTTGTAGGTAGGGTTCCGGTTAGGGTTAGCGGTTTAGAATTAGGGTTAGGGATTAGTTTTCAGAGTGATGACTAGGAGAAAGGGTTAGAATTATGGGATAGGGGTTGTTCTCAGGAAATGGGTTATGCATTAACATTAGGATGAGAGGTTAAAGTTAGGCGCACGGTGAGGTTTACGTGTTAAGGGGAGAAAGAGGAACAGGGTTGGGTGTTATGTTCAGGGTTAGGGTTATCTGTTAAAGGTATTGTTTATGCTTAGCGCACGGGCCCTTTCTGCATTAGGCGGGCGGGGGGGAGTTGTGGGGGCTGGGATTGTACCCGGGAACCCACTCTATCATACTCTGGGTATGGGCCCGTGGGTTTCATACAGGACACAGTGGTAGAGCCTCCTTTCACGCATGGCATGGGAGGATTGCAGGCTTTCTAAACTCTAAGAAAGCAAGAAGTCTGAGAATTAGATTTAGGGTTAGGATTATGGTTAGGGTTAAGGATGAAGTTTAGTGTCAGGGTGAGGGCTTAGGGTTAGGGATTAGGGTTAGGGTGAAAGGTTACTGTTAGGATTAACGGTTACACTTTGGTTTCGGGTTGAGGTTTACGGTTAGGGTTAAGATGAGGGGTTAGGGTTTTGTACAGGGTTAGGGTTAAGTGTTAGGTTTAGGGTTGAAGATTAGGACTAGGGTTAGGATTAAAGGTTAGCGTGAGAGTTAACGCTTAGTGTTAAGGTTAAGAGTTAAGGTTTAGGGTTACGGTTAGGGTTAGGGTTCGTTTTAGGGTTAGAGTTATGTTCTATGATTTGTGTTAGAGGTTAGGGTTAGGTTTACTTGTCACGGTTAGGGTTACGTTTAGGTGTTAGGATTAGGGTTAGGGTTAAGGGATAGGATTAGGGTTAAGTGTTGGGCTTAGGGTTAGGGTTCAGTGTTAGGGTTATCATTAAGGATTAGGGTTAGGGTCAGGGTTAAATGCTTGGGTGCGGGTAATTGTTAGGGTCAGGGTTATGGTTCATGGATAGGGTTAGTGTTAAGTGTTACGGGTAGGTTTAGGGTTCAGGGTTAGAGTTAGCATTCGGGCTTAAGTTTAGGATTAGGCGGTAGTTTAGATTTAGGGTTAGATCTAGGCGTTAGGGTAAGGGCTAGCGTTAGGGTTAAGAGATAGGGTTAGGTTTAATGCTTAGGATTAGGGTTAGCGTTTGGGGTTAAAGTAAGTGTTAGGGGTTAGGTTTAAGGATCCAAGGTTAGGGTTATTTTTAGCTGTAGTGTTAGGGTTATGGATAAGGGATCCCATTAGCATTAAGGGTCTTCCTTACTGTAGGGTTAAGGGTTAGGCTTAGAGTTAAAGGTTAAGGTTAGGGTCAGTGTTAAGATTTAGGGTGAGGGTTAACGGTTAGGGTAAAGGTTAAGCGTTAGGGTTAGGGATTAGTGATTAGGGTTTTTGGTTAGTGTTAGGGTTAGCGGTTAGGAGTTAGTGTTTTATGAAGGGGTATGGTTAGAATTAGGATTGGGGTTAGTGTTAGGGTGAGGTATAGGGGTTACGTTTAGGGGTTAGTTTTAGGGTAAAAGGATAGGATTAGCGTTACGGGTTGGGCTTAGGTTTAGGGTTAAAGTTTACTGCTAGGGTTAGGGATAGGGTTCAGGGTTAGCTTTAGGGGTTCTGGTTAGGGTTAGGTGTTAGGTTAGTGTCAGGGATAGGTCTAGTCGTGAGGGTAAGGTTTAGGGTTAGCTTTAAGAGCTAGGGTTAGGTTTAATGGTTAGGATTAGGATTAGGGTTAAGGGTTAGTGTAAGGCTTAGGGGTTAGGGTGAAGGGTTAGGGTCAAGGGTTAGGGTTCTTGTTAGGCATAGCGTTGGGGTTAGAAGTAAGGGTTACTGTCAGTGTTAGGGTTGTAGGTAGGGTTACGGTTAGGGTTAGCGGTTTAGAATTAGGGTTAGGGATTAGGTGTCACAGTGATGACTAGGAGAAAGTGTTAGAATTATGGGATAGGGGTTCTCAGGAAATGGGTTATGCATTAACGTTAGGATAAGAGGTTAAAGTTAGGCGCACGGTGAGGTTTACGTGTTAAGGGGAGAAAGAGGAACAGGGTTGGGTGTTATGTTCAGAGTTAGGGTTATCTTTTAAAGGTATTGTTTATTCTTAGCGCACGGGCCCTGTCTGCATTAGGCGGGCGGGGGGGAGTTGTGGGGGCTGGCATTGTACCCGGGAACCCACTCTATCATACTCTGGGTATGGGCCCGTGGGTTTCATACAGGACACAGTGGTAGAGCCTCCTTTCACGCATGGCATGGGAGGATTGCAGGCTTTCTAAACTCTAAGGAAGCAAAAAGTCTGAGAATGAGATTTAGGGTTAGGATTATGGTTAGGGTTAAGGATGAAGTTTAGTGTTAGGGTGAGGGCTTAGGGTTAGGGATTAGGGTTAGGGTGAAAGGTTACTGTTAGGTTTAACGGTTACACTTTGGTTTCGGGTTGAGGTTTACGGTTAGGGTTAAGATGAGGGGTTAGGGTTTTGTACAGGGTTAGGGTTAAGTGTTAGGTTTAGGGTTGAAGATTAGGACTAGGGTTAGCATTAAAGGTTAGCGTGAGAGTTAACGCTTAGGGTTAAGGTTAAGAGTTAAGGTTTAGGGTTACGGTTAGGGTTAGGGTTCGTTTTAGGGTTAGAGTTATGTTCTATGATTTGTGTTAGAGGTTAGGGTTAGGTTTACTGGTCACGGTTAGGGTTACGTTTAGGTGTTAGGATTAGGGTTAGGGTTAAGGGATAGGATTAGGGTTAAGTGTTGGGCTTAGGGTTAGGGTTTAGTGTTAGGGTTATCATTAAGGATTAGGGTTAGGGTCAGGGTTAAATCCTTGGGTGCGGGTAATTGTTAGGGTCAGGGTTAAGGTTCATGGATAGGGTTAGTGTTAAGGGTTACGGGTAGGTTTAGGGTTCAGGGTTAGAGTTAGCATTCGGGCTTAAGTTTAGGATTAGGCGGTAGGTTAGATTTAGGGTTAGATCTAGGCGTTAGGGTAAGGGCTAGCGTTAGGGTTAAGAGATAGGGTTAGGTTTAATGCTTAGGATTAGGGTTAGGGTTTGGGGTTAAAGTAAGTGTTAGGGGTTAGGTTTAAGGATCAAAGGTTAGGGTTATTTTTAGCTGTAGTGTTAGGGTTAGGGATAAGGGATCCCATTAGCATTAAGGGTCTTCCTTACTGTACGGTTAAGGGTTAGGCTTAGAGTTAAAGGTTCAGGTTAGGGTCAGTGTTAAGATTTAGGGTGAGGGTTAACGGTTAGGGTAAAGGTTAAGCGTTAGGGTTAGGGATTAGTGATTAGGGTTTTTGGTTAGTGTTAGGGTTAGCGGTTAGGAGTTAGTGTTTTATGAAGGGGTATGGTTAGAATTAGGATTGGGGTTAGATTTAGGGTGAGGTATAGGGGTTAGGTTTAGGGGTTAGTTTTAGGGTAAAAGGATAGGATTAGCGTTACGGGTTGGGCTTAGGTTTAGGGTTAAAGTTTACTGCTAGAGTTAGGGATAGGGTTCAGGGTTAGCTTTAGGGGTTCTGGTTAGGGTTAGGTGTTAGGTTAGTGTCAGGGTTAGGTCTAGTCGTGAGGGTAGGGTTTAGGGTTAGCTTTAAGAGCTAGGGTTAGGTTTAATGGTTAGGATTAGGATTAGGGATAAGGGTTAGGGTAAGGCTTAGCGGTTAGGGTGAAGGGTTAGGGTGAAGGGTTAGGGTTTTTGTTAGGCATAGCGTTGGGGTTAGAAGTAAGGGTTACTGTCAGTGTTAGGGTTGTAGGTAGGGTTACGGTTAGGGTTAGCGGTTTAGAATTAGGGTTAGGGATTAGGTGTCAGAGTGATGACTAGGAGAAAGGGTTAGAATTTTGGGATAGGGGTTGTTCTCAGGAAATGGGTTATGCATTAACGTTAGGATGAGAGGTTAAAGTTAGGCGCACGGTGAGGTTTACGTGTTAAGGGGAGAAATAGGTACAGGGTTGGGTGTTATGTTCAGGGTTAGGGTTATCTGTTAAAGGTATTGTTTATGCTTAGCGCACGGCCCTGTCTGCATTAGGCGGGCGGGGGGGAGTTGTGGGGGCTGGCATTGTACCCGGGAACCCACTCTATCATACTCTGGGTATGGGCCCGTGGGTTTCATACACGACACAGTGGTAGAGCCTCCTTTCACGCATGGCATGGGAGGATTGCAGGCTTTCTAAACTCTAAGAAAGCAAGAAGTCTGAGAATGAGATTTAGGGTTAGGATTATGGTTAGGGTTAAGGATGAAGTTTAGTGTTAGGGTGAGGGCTTAGGGTTAGGGATTAGGGTTAGGGTGAAAGGTTACTTTTAGGTTTAACGGTTACACTTTGGTTTCGGGTTGTGGTTTACGGTTAGGGTTAAGATGAGGGGTTAGGGTTTGGTACAGGGTTAGGGTTAAGTGTTAGGTTTAGGGTTGAAGATTAGGATTAGGGTTAGGATTAAAGGTTAGCGTGAGTGTTAACGCTTAGGGTTAAGGTTAAGAGTTAGGGTTTAGGGTTAGGGTTAGCGTTAGGGTTAGTTTTAGGTTTAGAGTTATGTGCTATGGTTTGTTTTAGGGGTTAGGGTTAGGTTTACTTGTCACGGTTAGGGTTACGTTTAGGTGTTATGATTAGGGTTAGGGTTAAGGGATAGGATTAGGGTTAAGTGTTGGGCTTAGGGTTAGGGTTTAGTGTTAGGGTTATCATTAAGGATTAGGGTTAGGGTCAGGTTTAAATGCTTGGGTGCGGGTAATGGTTAGGGTCAGGGTTAAGGTTCATGGATAGGGTTAGTGTTAAGGGTTACGGGTAGGTTTAGGGTTCAGTGTTAGAGTTAGCATTAGGGCTTAAGGTTAGGATTAGACGGTAGGTTAGATTTAGGGTTAGATCTAGGCGTTAGGGTAAGGGCTAGCGTTAGAGTTAAGAGATAGGGTTAGGTTTAATGCTTAGGGTTAGGGTTAGGGTTTGGGGTTAAAGTAAGTGTTAGGGGTTAGGTTTAAGGATCCAAGGTTAGGGTTATTTTTAGCTGTAGTGTTAGGGTTAGGGATAAGGGATCCCATTAGCATTAAGGGTCTTCCTTACTGTAGGGTTAAGGGTTAGGCTTAGAGTTAAAGGTTAAGGTTAGGGTAAGGGTTAAGATTTAGGGTGAGGGTTAACGGTTAGGGTAAAGGTTAAACGTTAGGGTTAGGGATTAGTGATTAGGGTTTTTGGTTAGTGTTAGGGTTAGCGGTTAAGAGTTAGTGTTTTATGAAGGGGTATGGTTAGAATTAGGATTGGGGTTAGAGTTAGGTTGAGGTATAGGGGTTAGGTTTAGGGATTAGTTTTAGGGTAAAAGGATAGGATTAGGGTTACGGGTTGGGCTTAGGTTTAGGGTTAAGGTTTACTGCTAGGGTTAGGGATAAGGTTGAGGGTTAGCTTTAGGGGTTCTGGTTACGGTTAGATGTTAAGTTAGTGTCAGGGTTAGGATTAGTCGTGAGGGTAAGGTTTAGGGTTAGCTTTAAGAGCTAGGGTTAGGTTTAATGGTTAAGATTAGGATTAGGGTTAAGGGTTAGGGTAAGTCTTAGGGGTTAGGGTGAAGGGTTAGGGTCAAAGGTTAGGGTCTTTGTTAGGCATAGCGTTGGGGTTAGAAGTAAGTGTTACTGTCAGTGTTAGGGTTGTAGGTAGGGTTACGGTTAGTGTTAGCGGTTTAGAATTAGGGTTAGAGATTAGGTGTCACAGTGATGACTAGGAGATAGGGTTAGAATTATGGGATAGGGGTTGTTCTCAGGAAATGGGTTATGCATTAACGTTAGGATAAGAGGTTAAAGTTAGGCGCACGGTGAGGTTTACGTGTTAAGGGGAGAAAGAGGAACAGGGTTGGGTGTTATGTTCAGGGTTAGGGTTATCTGTTAAAGGTATTGTTTATGCTTAGCGAACGGGCCCTGTCTGCATTACGCGGGCGGGAGGAGTTCAGGGGGCTGGGATTGTACCCGGGAACACACTCTATCATACTCTGGGTATGGGCCCGTGGGTTTCATGCAGGACACAGTGCTAGAGCCTCCTTTCACGCATGGCATGGGAGTATTGCAGGCTTTCTAAACTCTAAGAATGCAAGAAGTCTGAGAATGAGATTTAGGGTTAGGATTATGGTTAGGGTTAAGGATGAAGTTTAGTGTTAGGGTGAGGGCTTAGTTTTAGGGATTAGGGTTAGGGCGAAAGGTTACTGTTAGGTTTAAGGGTTACACTTTGGTTTCGGGTTGAGGTTTACGGTTAGGGTTAAGATGAGGGGTTAGGGTTTGGTACAGGGTTAGGGTTAAGTGTTAGGTTTAGGGTTTAAGATTAGGATTAGGGTTAGGATTAAAGGTTAGGGTGAGAGTTAACGCTTAGGGTTAAGGTTAAGAGTTAGGGTTTAGGGTTAGGGTTAGGGTTAGGGTTAGTTTTAGGTTTAGAGTTATGTGCTATGGTTTGTGTTAGGGGTTAGGGTTAGGTTTACTGGTCACGGGTAGGGTTACGTTTAGGGGTTAGCATTAGGGTTAGGGTTAAGGGATAGGATTAGGGTTAAGTGTTGGGCTTAGGGTTAGGGTTTAGTGTTAGGGTTATCATTAAGGATTAGGGGTAGGGTCAGGGTTAAATGCTTGGGTGCGGGTAATGCTTAGGGTCAGGGTTAAGGTTCACGGATAGGGTTAGTGTAAGGGTTACGGGTAGGTTTAGGGTTCAGTGTTAGAGTTAGCATTAGGGCTTAAGGTTAGGATTAGACGGTAGGTTAGATTTAGGGTTAGATCTAGGCGTTAGGGTAAGGGCTAGCGTTAGGTTTAAGAGATAGGGTTAGGTTTAATGCTTAGGATTAGGGTTAGGGTTTGGGGTTAAAGTAAGTGTTAGGGGTTAGGTTTAAGGATCAAAGGTTAGGGTTATTTTTAGCTGTAGTGTTAGGGTTAGGGATAAGGGATCCCATTAGCATTAAGGGTCTTCCTTACTGTAGAGTTAAGGGTTAGGCTTAGAGTTAAAGGTTCAGGTTAGGGTCAGTGTTAAGATTTAAGGTGAGGGTTAACGGTTAGGGTAAAGGTTAAGCGTTAGGGTTAGGGATTAGTGATTAGGGTTTTTGGTTAGTGTTAGGGTTAGCGGTTAGGAGTTAGTGTTTTATGAAGGGGTATGGTTAGAATTAGGATTGGGGTTAGAGTTAGGGTGAGGTATAGGGGTTAGGTTTAGGGGTTAGTTTAGGGTAAAAGGATAGGATTAGGGTTACGGGTTGGGCTTAGGTTTAGGGTTAAAGTTTACTGCTAGGGTTAGGGATAGGGTTCAGGGTTAGCTTTAGGGGTTCTGGTTAGGGTTAGGTGTTAGGTTAGTGTCAGGGTTAGGTCTAGTCGTGAGGGTAAGGTTTAGGGTTAGCTTTAAGATCTAGGGTTAGGTTTAATGGTTAGGATTAGGATTAGGGTTAAGGGTTAGGGTAAGGCTTAGGGGTTAGGGTGAAGGGTTAGGGTTTTTGTTAGGCATAGCGTTGGGGTTAGAAGTAAGGGTTACTGTCAGTGTTAGGGTTGTAGGTAGGGTTACGGTTAGGGTTAGCGGTTTAGAATTAGGGTTAGGGATTAGGTGTCACTGTGATGACAAGGAGAGAGGGTTAGAATTATGGGATAGGGGTTGTTCTCAGGAAATGGGTTATGCATTAACGTTAGGATAAGAGGTTAAAGTTAGGGGCACGGTGAGGTTTACGTGTTAAGGGGAGAAATAGGAACAGGGTTGGGTGTTATGTTCAGGGTTAGGGTTATCTGTTAAAGGTATTGTTTATGCTTAGCGCACGGGCCCTGTCTGCATTAGGCGGGCGGGGGGAGTTTAGGGGGCTGGGATTGTACCCGGGAACCCACTCTATCATACTCTGGGTATGGGCCCGTGGGTTTCATGCAGGACACAGTGGTAGAGCCTCCTTTCACGCATGACATGGGAGGATTGCAGGCTTTCTAAACTCTAAGAAAGCAAGAAGTCTTAGAATGAGATTTAGGGTTAGGATTATGGTTAGGGTTAATGATGAATTTTAGTGTTAGGGTGAGGGCTTAGGGTTAGGGATTAGGGTTAGGGTTAAAGGTTACTCTTAGGTTTAACGGTTACACTTTGGTTTCGGGTTTAGGTTTACGGTTAGGGTTAAGATGAAGGGTTAGTGTTAGGTACAGGGTTAGGGTTAAGTGTTAGGTTTAGTGTTGAAGATTAGGATTAGGGTTAGGATTAAAGGTTAGCGTGAGAGGTAACGCTTAGGGTTAAGGTTAAGAGTTAGGGTTAAGGGTTAGGGTTAGGGTTAGGGTTCGTTTTAGGGTTAGAGTTATGTGCTATGGTTTGTGTTACAGGTTAGGGTTAGGTTTACTGGTGACGGTTAGGGTTACGTTTAGGGGTTCGCATTAGAGTTAGGGTTAGGGTTAAGGGATAGGATTAGGGTTAAGTGTTGGGCTTAGGGTTAGGGTTTAGTGTTAGTGTTATCATTAAGGATTAGGGGTAGGGTCAGGGTTAAATGCTTGGGTGCGGGTAATGGTTAGGGTAAGGGTTAAGATTCACGGATAGAGTTAGTGTTAAGGGTTACGGGTAGGTTTAGGGTTCAGGGTTAGAGTTAGCATTAGGGCTTAAGGTTAGGATTAGGCGGTAGGTTAGATTTAGGGTTAGATCTAGGCGTTAGGGTAAGGGCTAGCGTTAGGGTTAAGAGATAGGGTTAGGTTTAATGCTTAGGATTAGGGTTAGTGTTTGGGGATAAAGTAAGTGTTAGGGGTTAGGTTTAAGGATCAATCGTTAGGGTTATTTTTAGTTGTAGTGTTAGGGTTAGGGATAAGGGATCCCATTAGCCTTAAGGGTCTTCCTTACTGTAGGGTTAAGGGTTAGGCTTAGAGTTAAAGGTTCAGGTTAGGGTCAGTGTTAAGATTTAAGGTGAGGGTTAACGGTTAGGGTAAAGGTTAAGCGTTAGGGTTAAGGATTAGTGATTAGGGTTTTTGGTTAGTGTTAGGGTTAGCGGTTAGGAGTTAGTGTTTTATGAAGGGGTATGGTTATAATTAGGATTGGGGTTAGACTTAGGGTGAGGTATAGGGGTTAGTTTTAGGGGTTAGTTTTAGGGTAAAAGGATAGGATTAGTGTCACGGGTTGGGCTTAGGTTTAGGGTTAAAGTTTACTGCTAGGGTTAGGGATAGGGTTCAGGGTTGGCTTTAGGGGTTCTGGTAAGGGTTAGGTGTTAGGTTACTGTCAGGGTTAGGTCCAGTCGTGAGGTTAAGGTTAGGCTTAGCTTTAAGAGCTAGGGTTAGGTTTAATGGTTAGGATTAGGATTAGGGTTAAGGGTTAGGGTAAGGCTTAGGGGTTAGGGTGAAGGGTTAGTGTGTAGGGTTAGGGTTTTCGTTAGGCATAGCGTTGGGGTTTAGAAGTAAGGGTTACTGTCAGTGTTAGGGTTTTAGGTAGGGTTACGGTTAGGGTTAGCAGTTTAGAATTAGGGTTAGGGATTAGGTGTCACAGTGATGACTAGGATATAGGGTTAGAAGTATAGGATAGGGGTTGTTCTCAGGAAATGGGTTATGCATTAACGTTAGGATGAGAGTTTAAATTTAGGCGCACGGTGAGGTTTACGTGTTAAGGGGAGAAATAGGAACAGGGTTGGGTGTTATGTTCAGGGTTAGGGTTATCTGTTAAAGGTATTGTTTATGCTTAGCGCACGGGCCCTGTCTGCATTAGGCGGGCGGGGGGAGTTTAGGGGGCTGGGATTGTACCCGGGAACCCACTCTATCATACTCTGGGTATGGGCCCGTGCTTTCATGCAGGACACAGTGGTAGAGCCTTCTTTCACGCATGGCATGGGAGGATTGCAGGCTTTCTAAACTCTAAGAAAGCAAGAAGTCTGAGAATTAGATTTAGGGTTAGGATTATGGTTAGGGTTAAGGATGAAGTTTAGTGTTAGGGTGAGGGCTCAGGGTTAGGGATTAGGGTTAGGGTGAGGGTTAGGGTTAGGGTTAAATGTTACTCTTAGGTTTAACGGTTACACTTTGGTTTAGGGTTGAGGTTTACGGTTAGGGTTAAGATGAGGGGTTTGGGTTTGGTACAGGGTTAGGGTTAAGTGTTAGGTTTAGGGTTGAAGATTAGGATTAGGGTTAGGATTAAAGGTTAGCGTGAGAGTTAACCCTTAGGGTTAAGGTTAAGAGTTAGGGTTTAGGGTTAGGGTTAGGGTTAGGGTTAGTTTTAGGGTTAGAGTTATGTGCTATGGTTTGTGTTAGAGGTTAGGGTTAGGTTTACTGGTGACGGTTAGGATTACGTTTAGGGGTTAGCATTAGGGTTAGGGTTAAGGGATAGGATTAGGGTTAAGTGTTGGGCTTAGAGTTAGGGTTTAGTGTTAGGGTTATCATTAAGGATTAGGGTTAGGGTCAGGGTTAAATGCTTGGGTGCGGGTAATGGTTAGTGTCAGGGTTAAGGTTCACGGATAGGGTTAGTGTTAAGGGTTACGGGTAGGTTTAGGGTTCAGGATTAGAGTTAGCATTAGGGTTTAAGGTTAGGATTAGGCGGTAGGTTAGATTTATGGTTAGATCTAGGGTTAGGGTAAGGGCTAGCGTTAGGGTTAAGAGATAGGGTTAGGTTTAATGCTTAGGATTAGGGTTAGGGTTTGGGGTTAAAGTAAGTGTTAGGGGTTAGGTTTAAGGATCAAAGGTTAGGGTTATTTTTATCTGTAGTGTTAGAGTTAGGGATAAGGGGTCCCATTAGCATTAAGGGTCTTCCTTACTGTAGGGTTAAGGGTTAGGCTTAGAGTTAAAGTTTAAGCTTAGGGTCAGTGTTAAGATTTAGGGTGAGGGTTAACGGTTAGGGTAAAGGTTAAGCGTTAGGGTTAGGGATTAGTGATTAGGGTTTTTGGTTAGTGCTAGGGTTAGCGGTTAGGAGATAGTGTTTTATGAAGGGGTATGGTTAGAATCAGGACTGGGGTTAGAGTTAGGGTGAGGTATAGGGGTTAGGTTTAGGGGTTAGTTTTAGAGTAAACTGATAGGATTAGGGTTACCTGTTGGGCTTAGGTTTGGGGTTAAAGTTTACTGCTAGGGTTAGGGATAGGGTTCAGGCTAGGCTTTAGGGGTTCTGGTTAGGGTTAGGTGTTAGGTTAGTGTCAGGGTTAGGTCTAGTCGTGAGGGTAAGGTTTAGGGTTAGCTTTAAGAGCTAGGGTTAGGTTTAATGGTTAGGATTAGGATTAGGGTTAAGGGTTAGGGTAAGGCTTAGGGGTTAGGGTGAAGGGTTAGGGTGAAGGGTTAGGGTTTTTGTTAGGCATAGCGTTGGGGTTAGAAGTAAGGGTTACTGTCAGTGTTAGGGTTGTAGGTAGGGTTATGATTAGGGTTAGCGGTTTAGAATTAGGGTTAGGGATTAGGTGTCACAGTGATGATTAGGAGATAGGGTTAGAATTATGGGATAGGGGTTTTTCTCAGGAAATGGGTTATGCATTAACGTTAGGATAAGACGTTAAAGTTAGGCGCACGGTGAGGTTTACGTGTTAAGGGGAGAAATAGGAACAGGGTTGGGTGTTATGTTCAGGGTTAGGGTTATCTGTTAAAGGTATTGTTTATGCTTAGCGCACGGGCTCTGTCTGCATTAGGCGGGCGGGGGGAGTTTAGGGGGCTGGGATTGTACCCGGGAACCCACTCTATCATACTCTGGGTATGGGCCCGTGAGTTTCATGCAGGACACAGTGGTAGAGCCTCCTTTCACGCATGGCATGGGAGGATTGCAGGCTTTCTAAACTCTAAGAAAGCAAGAAGTCTGAGAATGAGATTTAGGGTTAGGATTATGGTTAGGGTGAAGGATGAAGTTCAGTGTTAGGGTGAGGGCTTAGGGTTAGGGATTAGGGATAGGGTTAAAGGTTACTCTTAGTTTTAACGGTTACACTTTGGTTTCGGGTTGAGGTTTAGGGTTAGGGTTAAGATGAGGGGTTAGGGTTAGGTACAGGGTTAGGGTTAAGTGTTAGGTTTAGGGTTGAAGATTAGGATTAGGGTTAGGATTAAAGGTTAGCGTGAGAGTTAACGCTTAGGTATAAGGTTAAGAGTTAGGGTTTAGGGTTAGGGTTAGGGTTAGGGTTCGTTTTAGGTTTAGAGTTATGTGCTATGGTTTGTGTTAGAGGTTAGGGTTAGGTTTACTGGTTACGGTAAGGGATACGTTTAGGGGTTAGCATTAGGGTTAGGGTTAAGGGATAGGATTAGGGTTAAGTGTTGGGATTAGGGTTAGGGTTTATTGTTAGGGTTATCATTAAGGATTAGGGTTAGGGTCAGGTTTAAATGCTTTGGTGCGGGTAATGTTTAGGGTCAGAGTTAAGGTACACGGATAGGGTTAGTGTTAAGGGTTACGGGTAGGTTTAGGGTTCAGGGTTAGAGTTAGCATTAGGGCTTAAGGTTAGGATTAGGCGGTAGGTTAGATTTAGGGTAAGATCTAGGCGTTAGGGTAAGGGCTAGCGTTAGGGTTAAGAGATAGGGTTAGGTTTAATGCTTAGGATTAGGGTTAGGGTTTGGGGTTAAAGTAAGTGTTAGGGGTTAGGTTTAAGGATCAAAGGTTAGGGTTATTTTTAGCTGTAGTGTCAGGGTTAGGGATAAGGGATCCCATTAGCATTAAGGGTCTTCCTTACTGTAGGGTTAAGGGTTAGGCTTTGAGTTAAAGTTTCAGGTTAGGGTCAGTGTTAAGATTTAGTGTGAGGGTTAACGGTTAGGGTAAAGGTTAAGCGTTAGGGTTAGGGATTAGTGATTAGGGTTTTTGGTTAGTGTTAGGGTTAGCGGTTAGGAGTTAGTGTTTTATGAAGGGGTATGGTTAGAATTAGGACTGGGGTTAGAGTTAGGGTGAGGTATAGGGGTTAGGTTTAGGGGTTAGTTTTAGGGTAAAAGGATAGGATTAGGGTTACGGGTTGGGCTTAGGTTTAGGGTTAAAGTTTACTGCTAGGGTTAGGGATAGGGTTCAGGGTTAGCTTTAGGGGTTCTGGTTAGGGTTAGGTGTTAGGTTAGTGTCAGGGTTAGGTCTAGTCGTGAGGGTAAGGTTTAGGGTTAGCTTTAAGAGCTAGGGTTAGGTTTAATGGTTAGGATTAGGATTAGGGTTAAGGGTTAGGGTAAGGCTTAGGGATTAGGGTGAAGGGTTAGGGTCAAGGGTTAGGGTTTTTGTTAGGCATAGCGTTGGGGTTAGAAGTAAGGTTTACTGTCAGTGTTAGGGTTGTAGGTAGGGTTCCGGTTAGGGTTAGCGGTTTAGAATTAGGGTTAGGGATTAGGTGTCACAGTGATGACTAGGAGATAGGGTTAGAATTATGGGATAGGGGTTGTTCTCAGGAAATGGGTTATGCATTAACGTTAGGATAAGAGGTTAAAGTTAGGCGCACGGTGAGGTTTACGTGTTAAGGGGAGAAATAGGAACAGGGTTGGGTGTTATGTTCAGGGTTAGGGTTATCTGTTAAAGGTATTGTTTATGCTTAGCGCACGGGCCCTGTCTGCATTAGGCGGGCGGGGGGAGTTTAGGGGGCTGGGATTGTACCCGGGAACCCACTCTATCATACTCTGGGTATGGGCCCGTGGGTTTCATGCAGGACACAGTGGTAGAGCCTCCTTTCACGCATGGCATGGGAGGATTGCAGGCTTTCTAAACTCTAAGAAAGCAAGAAGTCTGAGAATTAGATTTAGGGTTAGGATTATGGTTAGGGTGAAGGATGAAGTTTAGTGTTAGGGTGAGGGCTTAGGGTTAGGGATTAGGGTTAGGGTTAAAGGTTACTCTTAGGTTTAACGGTTTCACTTTGGTTTTGGGTTGAGGTTTACGATTAGGGTTAAGATGAGGGGTTAGGGTTCGGTACAGGGTTAGCGTTAAGTGTTAGGTTTAGGGTTGAAGATTAGGATTAGGGTTAGGATTAAACGTTAGCGTGAGAGTTAACGCTTAGGTTTAAGGTTAAGAGTTAGGGTTTAGGGTTAGGGTTAGGGTTAGTTCTAGGGTTAGAGTTATGTGCTATGGTTTGTGTTAGAGTTTAGGGTTAGGTTTACTGGTCACAGTTAGGGTTAGGTTTAGGGGTTAGCATTAGGGTTAGGGTTAGGTTAAGGGATAGGATTAGGGTTAAGTGTTGGGCTTAGGGTTAGGGTTTAGTGTTAGGGTTATCATTAAGGATTAGGGGTAGGGTCAGGGTTAAATGCTTGGGTGCGGGTAATGGTTAGAGTCAGGGTTAAGGTTCACGGATATGGTTAGTGTTAAGGGTTACTGGTAGGTTTAGGGTTCAGGGTTAGAGTTAGCATTAGGGCTTAAGGTTAGGATTAGGCGGTAGGTTACATTTAGGGTTAGATCTAGGCGTTAGGGTAAGGGCTAGCATTAGGGTTAAGAGATAGGGTTAGGTTTAATGCTTAGGATTAGGGTTAGGATTTGGGGATAAAGTAAGTGTTAGGGGTTAGGTTTAAGGATCAAAGGTTAGGGTTATTTTTAGCTGTAGTGTTAGGGTTAGGGATAAGGGATCCCATTAGCATTAAGGGTCTTCCTTACTGTACGGTTAAGGGTTAGGCTTAGAGTTAAAGGTTCAGGTTAGGGTCAGTGTTAAGATTTAGGGTGAGGGTTAACGGTTAGGGTAAAGTTTAAGCGTTAGGGTTAGGGATTAGTGATTAGGGTTTTTGGTTAGTGTTAGGGTTAGCGGTTAGGAGTTAGTGTTTTATGAAGGGGTACGGTTAGAATTAGGATTGGGGTTAGATTTAGGGTGAGGTATAGGGGTTAGGTTTAGGGGTTAGTTTTAGGGTAAAAGGATAGGATTAGGGTTACAGGTTGGGCTTAGGTTTAGGGTTAAATTTTACTGCTAGGGTTAGGGATAGGGTTCAGGGTTAGCTTTAGGGGTTCTGGTTAGGGTTAGGTGTTAGGTTAGTGTCAGGATTAGGTCCAGTCGTGAGGGTAAGGTTTAGGGATAGCTTTAAGAGCTAGGGTTAGGTTTAATGGTTAGGATTAGGATTAGGGTTAAGGGTTAGGGTAAGGCTTAGGGGTTTGGGTGAAGGGTTAGGGTTTTTGTTAGGCATAGCGTTGGGGTTAGAAGTAAGGTTACTGTCAGTGTTAGGGTTGTAGGTAGGGTTCCGGTTAGGGTTAGTGGTTTAGAATTAGGTTTAGGGATTAGGTGTTCCTGTGATGACTAGGAGATAGGGTTAGAATTATGGGATAGGGGTTGTTCTCAGGGAATGGGTTATGCATTAACGTTAGGATAATAGGTTAAAGTTAGGCTCATGGTGAGGTTTACGTGTTAAGGGGAGAAATAGAAACAGGGTTGGTGTTATGTTCAGGGTTAGGGTTATCTGTTAAAGGTATTGTTTATGCTTAGCGCACGGGCCCTGTCTGCATTAGGCGGGCGGTGGGAGTTTAGGGGGCTGGGATTGTACCCGGGAACCCACTCTATCATACTCTGGGTATGGGCCCGTGGGTTTCATGCAGGACACAGTGGTAGAGCCTCCTTTCACGCATGGCATGGGCGGAATGCAGGCTTTCTAAACTCTAAGAAAGCAAGAAGTCTGAGAATTAGATTTAGGGTTAGGATTATGGTTAGGGTTAAGGATGAAGTTTAGTGTTAGGGTGAGGGCTTAATGTTAGGGATTAGGGTTAGGGTTAAAGGTTACTCTTAGGTTTAACGGTTACAGTTCGGTTTATGGTTGAGGTTTACGGTTAGGGTTAAGATGAGGGGTTAGATTTTGGTAGACGTTTAGGGTTAAGTGTTAGGTTTAGGGTTGAAGATTAGGATTAGGGTTAGGATTAAAGGTTAGCATGAGAGTTAACGCTTAGGGTTAAGGTTAAGAGTTAGAGTTTACGGTTAGGCTTAGGGTTAGATTTAGGGTTAGAGTTATGTGCTATGGTGTGTGTTAGGGGTTAGGGTTAGGTTTACTGTTCACGGTTAGGGTTAGGTTTAGGGGTTAGCATTAGGGTTAGGGATTATGTTTAGGGTAAGGTTCTAGAGTTCATGTTGGGCTTTAGTCTCGGGGCTTAGTTTCAGGGTCAGGGGTTAGCGTTGGTGTTAGGGCTTAGTTTTAGCGGTCAGTTTAAGGGCACAGGACCTGGTTAACCTACGGTGAGAGGGGTGCGGTCTGAGTCACCACGAAAGCACAACATCATTCCCTGGGCCTTGGGACAGGACCTCCATGCAGGATTCAGGAGGAGCCTCATCTCACACATGGCATGGCTGTATTGTAAGCTTGCTTCACTCTGGGAATGGAAGTAGTGTGAGAATTAGGGTTGGGGTTGGGGTTAGGGTTTTTCGTGTTAGGGGTTAGGTTTCGAGTCAGGGTTAGGTGCTAGGGATTAGTGGTTAGGGTTAGAGTTAGTGTTAGGGGTAAGGTGTTAAGTCTTGGTTAGGGGGCCAGGGTATGGTTTAGGGTTGGAGTTAGCGTTAGGGTTAGGGGTTAGGGTTAAGGGATAGGGTTAGGATTCAGGGTGAGGGTTAGAGGGTTAACAGTTGGGGTTAGGCTTAGGGGTTAGGGATAGTGTTAGGGTTAAGGGTTAGGAGCTTGGTTCAGGTTTAAGGTTAGCATTAGGGGTTGGGGTTAGTGTTAACTGTAGGTCAGTGTTGGGGTTAGATCTCTAGGCATTAGGGTAAAGGTTAGGGTTAGGGTTAAGAGTTAGGGTTCTGTTTAACGGTTAGGATTGGGAATAGGTTAAGGGTTAAGGTTAAGTTTGGGGTTATGATGAAGGATCAACGGTTAGGGTTACTTTTGGCATAGGGTTAGTGTAAGGGGTTAGGGTTAGTGTTAGTGTTGTTGGTCGGGTTAAGGTTAGGGTTGGCGCTTCAGAATTAGGGATTAGGTGTTACGGTTATAGCTAGGAGGTAGGGTTATAATGACGGTATAGGGCTTGTTCTCAGGGTGTCATGCATTAACGTTAAGATATGGGGTTAAAGTTAGGGTTATGGTGAGGTTTACCTGTTAAGGTGAGCAGTAGGATCAGGGTTAGGTGTTATGTTGTGGGTTAGGCTTATGGGTGAGGGGTAGGTTTTATGCTTAGGGCACGGGCCCTGTATGCTCTAGGAGGCAAAGTTAGGTGTCTGGGATGGTCGCTGGGAACCCACTCTACCGCACGCAGTGTATGGGCCTCTGGGTTTCATGCAGGACACTGTGGCAGAGCCTCCTTTCACGCATGGCGTGGGAGGATTGCAGGCTTTCTAAACTCTAAGAAAGCAAGAAGTCTGAGAATTAGATGTAGGGTTAGGGTTATGGTTAGGGTTAAGGATGAAGTTTAGTGTTAGGGTGAGGGCTTAGGCTTAGGGATTACGGTTAGGGTTAAAGGTTACTCTTAGATTTAACGGTTACACTTTGGTTTAGGGTTGAGGTTTAAGGTTAGGGTTAAGATGAGGGGTTAGGGTTTGGTACAGGGTTAGGGTTAAGTGTTAGGTTTAGGGTTGAAGACTAGGATTAGGGTTAGGATTAAAGGTTAGCGTGAGAGTTAACGCTTAGGGTTAAGGTTAAGAGTTAGGGTTTAGGGTTAGGGGTAGGATTAGGGTTAGTTTTAGGGTTAGAGTTATGTGCTATGGTTTGTGTTAGAGGTTAGGGTTAGGTTTACTGTTCACGGTTAGGGTTACGTTTAGGGGTTAGCATTAGGGTTAGGGTTAGGGTTAAGGGATAGGATTAGGGTTAAGTGTTGGGCTTAGGGTTAGGGTTTAGTGTTAGGGTTATCATTAAGGATTAGGGTTAGGGTCAGGGTTAAATGCTTGGGTGCGGGTAATGGTTAGGGTCAGGGTTAAGGTTCAGGGATAGGGTTAGTGTTAAGGGTTACGGGTAGGTTTAGGGTTCAGGGTTAGCGTTAGCATTAGGGCTTAAGGTTAGGATTAGGCGGGAGGTTAGATTTAGGGTTAGAACTAGGCGTTAGGGTAAGGGCTAGCGTTAGGGTTAAGAGATAGGGTTAGGTTTAATGCTTAGGATTAGGGTTAGGGTTTGGGGTTAAAGTAAGTGTTAGGGGTTAGGTTTAAGGATCCAAGGTTAGGGTTATTTTTATGTGTAGTGTTAGGGTTAGGGAAAAGGGATCCCATTAGCATTAAGGGTCTTCCTTACTGTAGGGTTAAGACTTAGGCTTAGAGTTAAAAGTTAAGGTTAGGGTCAGTATTAAGAATTAGGGTGAGGGTTAACGGTTAGGGTAAAGGTTAAGCATTAGGGTTAGGGATTAGTGATTAGGGTTTTTGGTTAGTGTTAGGGTTAGAGGTTAGGAGTTCGTGTTTTATGAAGGGGTATGGTTAGAATTAGGATTGGGGTTAGAGTTAGGGTTAGGTATAGGGGTTAGGTTTAGAGGTTAGTTTTAGGGTAAAAGGATAGGATTAGGGTTATGGGTTGGGCTTAGGTTTAGGGTTAAAGTTTACTGCTAGGGTTAGGGATAGGGTTCAGGGTTAGCTTTAGAGGTTCTGGTTAGGGTTAGGTGTTAGGTTAGTGTCAGGGTTAGGTCTAGTCGTGAGGGTAAGGTTTAGGGTTAGCTTTAAGAGCTAGGGTTAGGTTTAATGGTTAGGATTAGGATTAGGGTTAAGGGTTAGGGTAAGGCTTAGGGGTTTGGGTGAAGGGTTAGGGTTTTTGTTAGGCATAGCGTTGGGGTTAGAAGTAAGGGTTACTGTCAGTGTTAGGGTTGTAGGTAGGGTTCCGGTTAGGGTTAGCGGTTTAGAATTAGGGTTAGGGATTAGGTGTTCCAGTGATGACTAGGAGATAGGGTTAGAATTATGGGATAGGGGTTGTTCTCAGGGAATGGGTTATGCATTAACGTTAGGATAAGTGGTTAAAGTTAGGCGCACGGTGAGGTTTACGTGTTAAGGGGAGAAATAGGAACAGGGTTGGGTGTTATGTTCAGGGTTAGGGTTATCTGTTAAAGGTATTGTTTATGCTTAGCGCACGGGCCCTGTCTGCATTGGGCGGGCGGGGGGAGTTTAGGGGGCTGGGATTGTACCCGGAAACCCACTCTATCATACTCTGGGTATGGGCCCGTGGGTTTCATGCAGGACACAGTGGTAGAGCCTCCTTTCACGCATGGCATGGGAGGATTGCAGGCTTTCTAAACTCTAAGAAAGCAAGAAGTCTGAGAATTAGATTTAGGGTTAGGATTATGGTTAGGGTTAAGGATGAAGTTTAGTGTTAGGGTGAGGGCTTAAAGTTAGGGATTAGGGTTAGGGTTAAAGGTTACTCTTAGGTTTAACGGTTACAGTTCGGTTTAGGGTTGAGGTTTACGGTTAGGGTTAAGATGAGGGGTTAGGGTTTGGTAGACGTTTAGGGTTAAGTGTTAGGTTTAGGGTTGAAGATTAGGATTAGGGTTAGGGTTAAAGGTTAGCGTGAGAGTTAACGCTCAGGGTTTACTGTTAGGGTTAGGGTTAGTTTTAGGGTTAGAGTTATGTGCTATGGTTTGTGTTAAAGGTTAGGGTTAGGTTTACCGTTCACGGTTAGGGTTACGTTTAGGGTTTAGCATTAGAGTTAAGGTTAGGGTTAAGGGATAGGATTAGGGTCAAGTGTTAGGTTTAGGGTTGAAGATTAGGATTAGGGTTAGGATTAAAGGTTAGCATGAGATTTAACGCTTAGGGATAAGGTTTAGAGTTAGGGTTTACTGTTAGGGTTAGGGTTAGTTTTAGGGTTAGAGTTATGTGCTATGGTTTGTGATAGAGGTTAGGGTTAGGTTTACTGTTCACGGTTAGGGTTACGTTTAAGGTTTAGCATTAGGGTTAGGGATTAGTTTTAGGGTAAGGGTTTAGAGTTAGTGTTGGGCTTTAGGCTCGGGGCTTCGGTTCAGGGTCAGGGTTAGGGTCGGTGGTACCGCCTAGCTTTAGCAGTGAGTTAAAGGGCACAACACCTGGTTAATCTAAGGTGAGACGGGTGCGGTCGAAGTCATCACGAAAGCACAACATCATTCCCTGGGCCTTGGGACAGGACCTACATGCAGGACTCAGTCGGAGCCTCATCTCACACATGGCATGGTTGTATTGTAGGCTTCCTTCACTCTGGGAATGGAAGTAGTGTGAGAATTAGGGTTGGGGTTGGGGTTAGGGATTTCGAGTTAGGGGTTAGGTTTCGAGTCAGGGTTAGGTGCTAGGGATTAGTGGTTAGGGTTAGAGTTAGTGTTAGGGGTTAGGTGTTAAGTCTGGGTTAGGGGGCCAGGGTAAGGTTTAGGGTTGGAGTTAGCGTTAGGGTTAGGGGTTAGGGTTAAGGGAGAGGGTTAGGTATCAGGGTGAGGGTTAGAGGGTTAACAGTTGGGGTTAAGCTTAGGGGTTAGGGATAGTGTTAGAGTTAAGGGTTAGAAGTATGATTCAGGTTTATGTTTAGCATTAGGGGTTGGGGTTAGTGTTAACTGTAGGTCAGTGTTGGGGTTAGATCTCTAGGCATTAGGGTAAAGGTTAGGGTTAGGGTTAAGTGTTAGGGTTCTGTTTAATGGTTAGGATTGGGAATAGGGTTAAGGGTTAGGGTTAAGGTTAGGGGTTATGACTAAGGATCAACCGTTAGGGTTACTTTTAGGCGTAGGTTTAGGGTAAGAGGTTAGGGTTAGTGTTAGTGTTGTTGGTCGGGTAAGGTTAGGGTTGGCATTTCAGAATTAGGGATTAGGTGTTACGGTTATGGCTAGGAGTTAGGGTTAGAATGACGGTATAGGGCTTGTTCTCAGGGTGTCATGCATTAACGTTAAGATATCGGGTTAAAGTTAGGGTTACGGTGAGGTTTACCTGTTAAGGTGAGCAGTAGGATCAGGGTTATGTGTTATGTTCTGGGTTAGGCTTATGGTTGAATGGTAGGGTTTACGCTTAGGGCACGGGCCCTGTATGCCCTAGGAGGCAAAGTTAGGTGTCTGTGATGGTCGCTGGGAACCCACTCTATCGTACGCAGTGTATGGGCCTCTGGGTTTTAGGCAGGACACTGGCAGAGCGTCCTTTCACGCATGGCATGGGAGGATTGCAGGCTTTCTAAACTCTGAGAAAGCAAGAAGTCTGAGAATTAGATTTAGGGTTAGGATTATGGTTAGGGTTAAGGATGAAGTTTAGTGTTAGGGTGAGGGCTTAGGGTTAGGGATTAGGGTTAGGGTTAAAGGTTACTCTTAGATTTAACAGTTACACTTTGGTTTAGGGTTGAGGTTTACGGTTAGGATAAAGATGAGGGGTTAGGGTTTGGTACAGGGTTAGGGTTAAGTGTTAGGTTTAGGGTTGAAGATTAGGATTAGGGTTAGGATTAAAGGTTAGCGTGAGAGTTAACGCTTAGGGTTAAGGTTAAGAGTTAGCGTTAGGGTTAGGGTTAGTTTTAGGGTTAGAGTTATGTGCCATGGTTTGTGTTAGAGGTTAGGATTAGGTTTACTGTTCACGGTTAGGGTTACGTTTAGGGGTAGCATTAGGGTTAGAGTTAGGGTTAGGGTTAAGGGATAGGATTAGGGTTAAGTGTTGAGCTTAGGGTTAGGGTTTAGTGTTAGGGTTATCGTTAAGGATTAGGGTTAGGGTCCGGGTTAAATGTTTGGGTGCGGGTAATGGTTAGGTTCAGGGTTAAGGTTTATAGATAGGGTTAGTGTTAAGGTTACGGGTAGGTTTAGGGTTCAGGGTTTAGAGTTAGCATTAGGGCTTCAGGTTAGGATTAGGTGGTAGGTTAGATTTAGGGTTAGATCTAGGCGTTAGAGTAAGGGTTAAGAGATAGGGTTAGGTTTAATGCTTAGGATTAGGGTTAGGGTTTGGGGTTAAGTGTGAGGGGTTAGGTTTAAGGATCAAAGGTTAGGGTTATTTTTAGCTGTAGTGTTAGGTTTAGGGATAAGGGATAAGATTGGCGTAAGGGTTTTTCTTACTGTTAGGATTAAGGGTCAGGCTTAGATTAAAGGTTAAGGTTAGGGTCAGTGTTAAGGGTTAGGGTGAGGGTTAACGGTTCCGGTAAAGGTTAAGCGTTAGTGTTAGGGATTAGCGATCAGGGTTTTTGGTAAGTGTTAGGGTTAGGAGTTCGTGTTTTATGAAGGGGTATGGTTAGAATTAGGATTGGGGTTAGTGTTAGGGTTAGGTTTAGGGGTTAGGCTTAGGGTAAAAGGATAGGATTAGGGTTAAGGGTTGGGATCAGGTTTAGGGTTAAAGTTTAGTGTTCTGGTTAATGTTTAGTGTTATGGTCCAGTTTAAGTGTTAGGGTGAGGGTTAACGGTTAGGATTAGGCTTAGAGGTTGGGGATATAGTGAGGGTTCAGTGTTAGGGTTAGGTTTAGGGTTCAGGGTTAGGGTTAGCTTTAGGGGTTATGGTTAGGGTTAGGTGTTAGGTTACTGTCAGGGTTCGGTCTAGTCGTGAGGGTAAGGTTTAGGGTTTGCTTTAAGCGCTAGGGTTAGGTTTAATGTTTAGGATTAGGATTAGGGTTAAGGGTTAGGGTAAGGCTTAGGGGTTAGGGTGAAGGGTTAGGGTTTTTGTTAGGCATAGAGTTGGGGTTAGAAGTAAGGGTTACAGTCAGTGTTAGGGTTGTAGGTACGGTTACGGTTAGGGTTAGCAGTTTAGAATTAGGGTTAGGGATTAGGTGTTACAGTTATGACTAGGAGATAGGGTTAGAATTATGGGATAGGGGTTGTTCTCAGGGAATGGGTTATGCATTAACGTTAGGATAAGTGGTTAAAGTTAGGCGCACGGTGAGGTTTACGTGTTAAGGGGAGAAATAGGAACAGGGTTGGGTGTTATGTTCAGGGTTAGGGTTATCTGTTAAAGGTATTGTTTATGCTTAGCGCACGGGCCCTGTCTGCATTGGGCGGGCGGGGGGAGTTTAGGGGGCTGGGATTGTACCCGGGAACCCACTCTATCATACTCTGGGTATGGGCCCGTGGGTTTCATGCAGGACACAGTGGTAGAGCCTCCTTTCACGCATGGCATGGGAGGATTGCAGGCTTTCTAAACTCTAAGAAAGGAAGAAGTCTTATAATTTGATTTTAGGGTTAGGTTTATGGATAGGGTTAAGGATAAATTTTAGTGTTAGTGTGAGGGCTTAGGGTTAGGGATTAGGGTTAGGGTTAAAGGTTTCTCTTAGATTTAACGGTTACACTTTGGTTTAGGGTTGAGGTTTACGGTTAGGGTTAAGATGAGGGGTTAGAGTGTGGTACAGGGTTAGGGTTAAGTGTTAGGTTTAGGGTTGAAGATTAGGATTAGGGTTAGGATTAAAGGTTAGCATGAGAGTGAACGCTTAGTGTTAAGGTTAAGAGTTAGGGTTTAGGGCCGGGCGCGGTGGCTCACGCCTGTAATCCTACCACTCTGGGAGGCCAAGGTGGGTGGATCGTTTGAGCTCAGGAGTTCAAGACCAGCCTGAGCAAGAGCGAGACCCCATCTGTACTAAAAATAGAAAGAAATTATATGGACAGCTAAAAATATATATAGAAAAAATTAGCCGGGCATGGTGGCGCATGCCTGTAGTCCCAGCTGCTCGGGAGGCTGAGACAGGAGGATTCCTTGAGCTCAGGAGTCTGAGGTTGCTGTGAGCTAGGTTGATGCCACGGCACTCACTCTATCTTGGGCAACAGAGTGAGACTCTCTCAAAAAAAAAAAAAAAAAAAAAAAGATTTAGGGTTTAGGGTTATGGTTAGGGTTAGGGTTAGTTTTAGGGTTAGAGTTATGTGCTATGGTTTATGTTAGAGGTTAGGGTTAGGTTTACTGTTCACGGTTAGGGTTGGGTTTAGGGGTTAGCATTAGGGTTAGGGATTAGGTTTAGGGTAAGGGTCTAGAGTTAATGTTGGGCTTTAGGCTCGGGGCTTAGGTTCAGGGTCAGGGGTTAGCGTTGGTGGTAGGGCTTAGCTTTAGCGGTCAGTTTAAGGGCACAGGACCTGGTTAATCTACGGTGAGAGGGGTGCGGTCGGAGTCACCACGAAAGCACAACATCATTCCCTGGGCCTTGGGAGAGGACCTCCATGCAGGATTCAGGCGGAGCCTCATCTCACACATGGCATGGCTCTATTGTAGGCTTGCTTCACTCTGGGAATGGAAGTAGTGTGAGAATTAGGGTTGGGGTTGGGGTTAGGGTTTTTCGTGTTAGGGGTTAGTTTTCGAGTCAGGGTTAGGTGCTAGGGATTAGTGGTTAGGATTAGAGTTAGTGTTAGGGGTAAGGTGTTAAGTCTGGGTTAGGGGGCCAGGGTAAGGTTTAGGGTTGGAGTTAGCGTTAGGTTTAGGGGTTAGGGTTAAGGGATAGGGTTAGGATTCAGGGTGAGGGTTAGAGGGTTAACAGTTGGGGTTAGGCTTAGGGGTAAGGGATAGTGTTAGGGTTAAGGGTTAGGAGCTTTGTTCAGGTTTAAGGTTAGCATTAGGGGTTGGGGTTAGTGTTAACTGTAGGTCAGTGTTGGGGTTAGATCTCTAGGCATTAGGGTAAAGGTTAGGGTTAGGGTTAAGAGTTAGGGTTATGTTTAACGGTTAGGATTGGGAATAGGGTTTAGGGTTAGGGTTAAGGTTAGGGGTTATGACTAAGGATCAACGGTTAGGGTTACTTTTAGGCATAGGATTAGGGTAAGGGGTTAGGGTTAGTGTTAGTGTTGTTGGTCGGGTTAAGGTTAGGGTTGGCGTTTCAGAATTAGGGATTAGGTGTTACGGTTATAGCTAGGAGGTAGGGTTATAATGACGGTATAGGGCTTGTTCTCAGGGTGTCATGCATTAACGTTAAGATATCGGGTTAAAGTTAGGGTTATGGTGAGGTTTACCTGTTAAGGTGAGCAGTAGGATCAGGGTTAGGTGTTATGTTGTGGGTTAGGCTTATGGGTGAGGGGTAGGGTTTATGCTTAGGGCACGGGCCCTGTATGCCCTAGGAGGCAAAGTTAGGTGTCTGTGATGGTCGCTGGGAACCCACTCTACCGCACGCAGTGTATGGGCCTCTGGGTTTCATGCAGGACACTGTGGCAGAGCCTCCTTTCACGCATGGCATGGGAGGATTGCAGGCTTTCTAAACTCTAAGAAAGCAAGAAGTCTGAGAATTAGATGTAGGGTTAGGGTTATGGTTAGGGTTAAGGATGAAGTTTAGTGTTAGGGTGAGGGCTTAGGCTTTGGGATTACGGTTAGGGTTAAAGGTTACTCTTAGATTTAACGGTTACACTTTGGTTTAGGGTTGAGGTTTAAGGTTAGGGTTAAGATGAGGGGTTAGGGTTTGGTACAGGGTTAGGGTTAAGTGTTAGGTTTAGGGTTGAAGACTAGGATTAGGGTTAGGATTAAAGGTTAGCGTGAGAGTTAACGCTTAGGGTTAAGGTTAAGAGTTAGGGTTTAGGGTTAGGTGTAGGGTTAGGGTTAGTTTTAGGGTTAGAGTTATGTGCTATGGTTTGTGTTAGAGGTTAGGGTTAGGTTTACTGTTCACGGTTAGGGTTACGTTTAGGGGTTAGCATTAGGGTTAGGGTTAGGGTTAGGGTTAAGGGATAGGATTAGGGTTAAGTGTTGGGCTTAGGGTTAGGGTTTAGTGTTAGGGTTTAGTGTTAGGGTTATCATTAAGGATTAGGGTTAGGGTCAGGGTTAAATGCTTGGGTGCGGGTAATGGTTAGGGTCAGGGTTAAGGTTCAGGGATAGGGTTAGTGTTAAGGGTTACGGGTAGGTTTAGGGTTCAGGGTTAGCGTTAGCATTAGGGCTTAAGGTTAGGATTAGGCGGGAGGTTAGATTTAGGGTTAGAACTAGGCGTTAGGGTAAGGGCTAGAGTTAGGGTTAAGAGATAGGGTTAGGTTTAATGCTTAGGATTAGGGTTAGGGTTTGGGGTTAAAGTAAGTGTTAGGGGTTAGGTTTAAGGATCAAAGGTTAGGGTTATTTTTAGGTGTAGTGTTAGGGTTAGGGAAAAGGGATCCCATTAGCATTAAGGGTCTTCCTTACTGTACGGTTAAGGGTTAGGCTTAGAGTTAAAGGTTCAGGTTAGGGTCAGTGTTAAGAATTAGGGTGAGGGTTAATGGTTAGGGTAAAGGTTAAGCATTAGGGTTAGGGATTAGCGATTAGGGTTTTTGGTTAGTGTTAGGGTTAGAGGTTAGGAGTTCGTGTTTTATGAAGGGGTATGGTTAGAATTAGGATTGGGGTTAGTGTTAGGGTTAGGTATAGGGGTTAGGTTTAGAGGTTAGTTTTAGGGTAAAAGGATAGGATTAGGGTTATGGGTTGGGCTTACGTTTAGGGTTAAAGTTTACTGCTAGGGTTAGGGATAGGGTTCAGGGTTAGCTTTAGGGGTTCTGGTTAGGGTTAGGTGTTAGGTTAGTGTCAGGGTTAGGTCTAGTCGTGAGGGTAAGGTTTAGGGTTAGCTTTAAGAGCTAGGGTTAGGTTTAATGGTTAGGATTAGGATTAGGGTTAAGGGTTAGGGTAAGGCTTAGGGGTTTGGGTGAAGGGTTAGGGTTTTTGTTAGGCATAGCGTTGGGGTTAGAAGTAAGGGTTACTGTCAGTGTTAGGGTTGTAGGTACGGTTCCGGTTAGGGTTAGCGGTTTAGAATTAGGGTTAGGGATTAGGTGTTCCAGTGATGACTAGGAGATAGGGTTAGAATTATGGGATAGTGGTTGTTCTCAGGGAATGGGTTATGCATTAACGTTAGGATAAGCGGTTAAAGTTAGGCGCACGGTGAGGTTTACGTGTTAAGGGGAGAAATAGGAACAGGGTTGGGTGTTATGTTCAGGGTTAGGGTTATCTGTTAAAGGTATTGTTTATGCTTAGCGCACGGGCCCTGTCTGCATTGGACGGGCGGGGGGAGTTTAGCGGGCTGGGATTGTACCCGGGAACCCACTCTATCATACTCTGGGTATGGGCCCGTGGGTTTCATGCAGGACACAGTGGTAGAGCCTCCTTTCACGCATGGCATGGGAGGATTGCAGGCTTTCTAAACTCTAAGAAAGCAAGAAGTCTGAGAATTAGATTTAGGGTTAGGATTATGGTTAGGGTTAAGGATGAAGTTTAGTGTTAGGGTGAGGGCTTTAAGTTAGGGATTAGAGTTAGGGTTAAAGGTTACTCTTAGGTTTAACGGTTACAGTTCGGTTTAGGGTTGAGGTTTACGGTTAGGGTTAAGATGAGGGGTTAGGGTTTGGTAGACGTTTAGGGTTAAGTTTTAGGTTTAGGGTTGAAGATTAGGATTAGGGTTAGGATTAAAGGTTAGCGTGAGAGTTAACGCTCAGGGTTTACTGTTAGGGTTAGGGTTAGTTTTAGGGTTAGAGTTATGTGCTATGGTTTGTGTTAGAGGTTAGGGTTAGGTTTACCGTTCACGGTTAGGGTTACGTTTAGGGTTTAGCATTAGAGTTAAGGTTAGGGTTAAGGGATAAGATTAGGGTCAAGTGTTAGGTTTAGGGTTGAAGATTAGGATTAGGGTTAGGATTAAAGGTTAGCATGAGATTTAACGCTTAGGGATAAGGTTTAGAGTTAGGGTTTACTGTTAGGGTTAGGGTTAGTTTTAGGGTTAGAGTTATGTGCTATGGTTTGTGATAGAGGTTAGGGTTAGGTTTACTGTTCACGGTTAGGGTTACGTTTAAGGTTTAGCATTAGGGTTAGGGATTAGTTTTAGGGTAAGGGTTTAGAGTTAGTGTTGGGCTTTAGGCTCGGGGCTTCGGTTCAGGGTCAGGGGTTAGGGTCGGTGGTACGGCCTAGCTTTAGCAGTGAGTTAAAGGGCACAACACCTGGTTAATCTAAGGTGAGACGGGTGCGGTCGAAGTCATCACGAAAGCACAACATCATTCCCTGGGCCTTGGGACAGGACCTACATGCAGGACTCAGTCGGAGCCTCATCTCACACATGGCATGGTTGTATTGTAGGCTTCCTTCACTCTGGGAATGGAAGTAGTGTGAGAATTAGGGTTGGGGTTGGGGTTAGGGATTTCGAGTTAGGGGTTAGGTTTCGAGTCAGGGTTAGGTGCTAGGGATTAGTGGTTAGGGTTAGAGTTAGTGTTAGGGGTTAGGTGTTAAGTCTGGGTTAGGGGGCCAGGGTAAGGTTTAGGGTTGGAGTTAGCGTTAGGGTTAGGGGTTAGGGTTAAGGGAGAGGGTTAGGTATCAGGGTGAGGGTTAGAGGGTTAACAGTTGGGGTTAAGCTTAGGGGTTAGGGATAGTGTTAGAGTTAAGGGTTAGAAGTATGGTTCAGGTTTATGTTTAGCATTAGGGGTTGGGGTTAGTGTTAACTGTAGGTCAGTGTTGGGGTTAGATCTCTAGGCATTAGGGTAAAGGTTAGGGTTAGGGTTAAGTGTTAGGGTTCTGTTTAATGGTTAGGATTGGGAATAGGGTTAAGGGTTAGGGTTAAGGTTAGGGGTTATGACTAAGGATCAACCGTTAGGGTTACTTTTAGGCGTAGGTTTAGGGTAAGAGGTTAGGGTTAGTGTTAGTGTTGTTGGTCGGGTTAAGGTTAGGGTTGGCATTTCAGAATTAGGGATTAGGTGTTACGGTTATGGCTAGGAGTTAGGGTTAGAATGACGGTATAGGGCTTGTTCTCAGGGTGTCATGCATTAACGTTAAGATATCAGGTTAAAGTTAGGGTTACGGTGAGGTTTACCTGTTAAGGTGAGCAGTAGGATCAGGGTTATGTGTTATGTTCTGGGTTAGGCTTATGGTTGAATGGTAGGGTTTACGCTTAGGGCACGGGCCCTGTATGCCCTAGGAGGCAAAGTTAGGTGTCTGTGATGGTCGCTGGGAACCCACTCTATCGTACGCAGTGTATGGGCCTCTGGGTTTTAGGCAGGACACTGGCAGAGCGTCCTTTCACGCATGGCATGGGAGGATTGCAGGCTTTCTAAACTCTAAGAAAGCAAGAAGTCTGAGAATTAGATTTAGGGTTAGGATTATGGTTAGGGTTAAGGATGAAGTTTAGTGTTAGGGTGAGGGCTTAGGGTTAGGGATTAGGGTTAGGGTTAAAGGTTACTCTTAGATTTAACAGTTACACTTTGGTTTAGGGTTGAGGTTTACGGTTAGGGTAAAGATGAGGGGTTAGGGTTTGGTACAGGGTTAGGGTTAAGTGTTAGGTTTAGGGTTGAAGATTAGGATTAGGGTTAGGATTAAAGGTTAGCGTGAGAGTTAACGCTTAGGGTTAAGGTTAAGAGTTAGCGTTAGGGTTAGGGTTAGTTTTAGGGTTAGAGTTATGTGCCATGGTTTGTGTTAGAGGTTAGGATTAGGTTTACTGTTCACGGTTAGGGTTACGTTTAGGGGTAGCATTAGGGTTAGAGTTAGGGTTAGGGTTAAGGGATAGGATTAGGGTTAAGTGTTGAGCTTAGGGTTAGGGTTTAGTGTTAGGGTTATCGTTAAGGATTAGGGTTAGGGTCCGGGTTAAATGTTTGGGTGCGGGTAATGGTTAGGGTCAGGGTTAAGGTTTATAGATAGGGTTAGTGTTAAGGGTTACGGGTAGGTTTAGGGTTCAGGGTTTAGATTTAGCATTAGGGCTTCAGGTTAGGATTAGGTGGTAGGTTAGATTTAGGGTTAGATCTAGGCGTTAGAGTAAGGGTTAAGAGATAGGGTTAGGTTTAATGCTTAGGATTAGGGTTAGGGTTTGGGGTTAAGTGTGAGGGGTTAGGTTTAAGGATCAAAGGTTAGGGTTATTTTTAGCTGTAGTGTTAGGTTTAGGGATAAGGGATAAGATTGGCGTAAGGGTTTTTCTTACTGTTAGGATTAAGGGTCAGGCTTAGATTAAAGGTTAAGGTTAGGGTCAGTGTTAAGGGTTAGGGTGAGGGTTAACGGTTCCGGTAAAGGTTAAGCGTTAGTGTTAGGGATTAGCGATCAGGGTTTTTGGTAAGTGTTAGGGTTAGGAGTTCGTGTTTTATGAAGGGGTATGGTTAGAATTAGGATTGGGGTTAGTGTTAGGGTTAGGTTTAGGGGTTAGGCTTAGGGTAAAAGGATAGGATTAGGGTTAAGGGTTGGGATCAGGTTTAGGGTTAAAGTTTAGTGTTCTGGTTAATGTTTAGTGTTATGGTCCAGTTTAAGTGTTAGGGTGAGGGTTAACGGTTAGGATTAGGCTTAGAGGTTGGGGATATAGTGAGGGTTCAGTGTTAGGGTTAGGTTTAGGGTTCAGGGTTAGGGTTAGCTTTAGGGGTTATGGTTAGGGTTAGGTGTTAGGTTACTGTCAGGGTTCGGTCTAGTCGTGAGGGTAAGGTTTAGGGTTTGCTTTAAGCGCTAGGGTTAGGTTTAATGTTTAGGATTAGGATTAGGGTTAAGGGTTAGGGTAAGGCTTAGGGGTTAGGGTGAAGGGTTAGGGTTTTTGTTAGGCATAGAGTTGGGGTTAGAAGTAAGGGTTACAGTCAGTGTTAGGGTTGTAGGTAGGGTTACGGTTAGGGTTAGCGGTTTAGAATTAGGGTTAGGGATTAGGTGTTACAGTTATGACTAGGAGATAGGGTTAGAATTATGGGATAGGGGTTGTTCTCAGGGAATGGGTTATGCATTAACGTTAGGATAAGAGGTTAAAGTTAGGCTCACGGTGAGGTTTACGTGTTAAGGGGAGAAATAGGAACAGGGTTGGGTGTTATGTTCAGGGTTAGGGTTATCTGTTAAAGGTATTGTTTATGCTTAGCACACGGGCCCTGTCTGCATTAGGCGGGCGGGGGGAGTTTAGGGGGCTGGGATTGTACCCGGGAACCCACTCTATCATACTCTGGGTATGGGCCCGTGGGTTTCATGCAGGACACAGTGGTAGAGCCTCCTTTCACGCATGGCATGGGAGGATTGCAGGCTTTCTAAACTCTAAGAAAGGAAGAAGTCTTATAATTTGATTTTAGGGTTAGGTTTATGGATAGGGTTAAGGATAAATTTTAGTGTTAGTGTGAGGGCTTAGGGTTAGGGATTAGGGTTAGGGTTAAAGGTTACTCTTAGATTTAACGGTTACACTTTGGTTTAGGGTTGAGGTTTACGGTTAGGGTTAAGATGAGGGGTTAGAGTGTGGTACAGGGTTAGGGTTAAGTGTTAGGTTTAGGGTTGAAGATTAGGATTAGGGTTAGGATTAAAGGTTAGCATGAGAGTGAACGCTTAGTGTTAAGGTTAAGAGTTAGGGTTTAGGGCCGGGCGTGGTGGCTCACGCCTGTAATCCTACCACTCTGGGAGGCCGAGGTGGGTGGATCGTTTGAGCTCAGGAGTTCAAGACCAGCCTGAGCAAGAGCGAGACCCCATCTGTACTAAAAATAGAAAGAAATTATATGGACAGCTAAAAATATATATAGAAAAAAATTAGCCGGGCATGGTGGCGCATGCCTGTAGTCCCAGCTACTCGGGAGGCTGAGACAGGAGGATTCCTTGAGCTCAGGAGTCTGAGGTTGCTGTGAGCTAGGCTGATGCCACAGCACTCACTCTATCTTGGGCAACAGAGTGAGACTCTCTCAAAAAAAAAAAAAAAAAAAAAAAAAGATTTAGGGTTTAGGGTTATGGTTAGGGTTAGGGTTAGTTTTAGGGTTAGAGTTATGTGCTATGGTTTATGTTAGAGGTTAGGGTTAGGTTTACTGTTCACGGTTAGGGTTGGGTTTAGGGGTTAGCATTAGGGTTAGGGATTAGGTTTAGGGTAAGGGTCTAGAGTTAATGTTGGGCTTTAGGCTCGGGGCTTAGGTTCAGGGTCAGGGGTTAGCGTTGGTGGTAGGGCTTAGCTTTAGCGGTCAGTTTAAGGGCACAGGACCTGGTTAATCTACGGTGAGAGGGGTGCGGTCGGAGTCACCACGAAAGCACAACATCATTCCCTGGGCCTTGGGAGAGGACCTCCATGCAGGACTCAGGCTGAGCCTCATCTCACACATGGCATGGCTCTACTGTAGACTTGCTTCACTCTGGGAATGGAAGTAGTGTGAGAATTAGGGTTGGGGTTGGGGTTAGGGTTTTTCGTGTTAGGGGTTAGTTTTCGAGTCAGGGTTAGGTGCTAGGGATTAGTGGTTAGGGTTAGAGTTAGTGTTAGGGGTAAGGTGTTAAGTCTGGGTTAGGGGGCCAGGGTAAGGTTTAGGGTTGGAGTTAGCGTTAGGTTTAGGGGTTAGGGTTAAGGGATAGGGTTAGGATTCAGGGTGAGGGTTAGAGGGTTAACAGTTGGGGTTAGGCTTAGGGGTAAGGGATAGTGTTAGGGTTAAGGGTTAGGAGCTTTGTTCAGGTTTAAGGTTAGCATTAGGGGTTGGGGTTAGTGTTAACTGTAGGTCAGTGTTGGGGTTAGATCTCTAGGCATTAGGGTAAAGGTTAGGGTTAGGGTTAAGAGGTAGGGTTATGTTTAACGGTTAGGATTGGGAATAGGGTTAAGGGTTAGGGTTAAGGTTAGGGGTTATGACTAAGGATCAACCGTTAGGGTTACTTTTAGGCGTAGGATTAGGGTAAGGGGTTAGGGTTAGTGTTAGTGTTGTTGGTCGGGTTAAGGTTAGGGTTGGCGTTTCAGAATTAGGGATTAGGTGTTACGGTTATAGCTAGGAGGTAGGGTTATAATGACGGTATAGGGCTTGTTCTCAGGGTGTCATGCATTAACGTTAAGATATCGGGTTAAAGTTAGGGTTATGGTGTGGTTTACCTGTTAAGGTGAGCAGTAGGATCAGGGTTAGGTGTTATGTTGTGGGTTAGGCTTATGGGTGAGGGGTAGGGTTTATGCTTAGGGCACGGGCCCTGTATGCTCTAGGAGGCAAAGTTAGGTGTCTGTGATGGTCGCTGGGAACCCACTCTACCGCACGCAGTGTATGGGCCTCTGGGTTTCATGCAGGACACTGTGGCAGAGCCTCCTTTCACGCATGGCGTGGGAGGATTGCAGGCTTTCTAAACTCTAAGAAAGCAAGAAGTCTGAGAATTAGATGTAGGGTTAGGGTTATGGTTAGGGTTAAGGATGAAGTTTAGTGTTAGGGTGAGGGCTTAGGCTTAGGGATTACGGTTAGGGTTAAAGGTTACTCTTAGATTTAACGGTTACACTTTGGTTTAGGGTTGAGGTTTAAGGTTAGGGTTAAGATGAGGGGTTAGGGTTTGGTACAGGGTTAGGGTTAAGTGTTAGGTTTAGGGTTGAAGACTAGGATTAGGGTTAGGATTAAAGGTTAGCGTGAGAGTTAACACTTAGGGTTAAGGTTAAGAGTTAGGGTTTAGGGTTAGGGGTAGGGTTAGGGTTAGTTTTAGGGTTAGAGTTATGTGCTATGGTTTGTGTTAGAGGTTAGGGTTAGGTTTACTGTTCACGGTTAGGGTTACGTTTAGGGGTTAGCATTAGGGTTAGGGTTAGGGTTAGGGTTAAGGGATAGGATTAGGCTTAAGTGTTGGGCTTAGGGTTAGGGTTTAGTGTTAGGGTTATCATTAAGGATTAGGGTTAGGGTCAGGGTTAAATGCTTGGGTGCGGGTAATGGTTAGGGTCAGGGTTAAGGTTCAGGGATAGGGTTAGTGTTAAGGGTTACGGGTAGGTTTAGGGTTCAGGGTTAGCGTTAGCATTAGGGCTTAAGGTTAGGATTAGGCGGGAGGTTAGATTTAGGGTTAGAACTAGGCGTTAGGGTAAGGGCTAGAGTTAGGGTTAAGAGATAGGGTTAGGTTTAATGCTTAGGATTAGGGTTAGGGTTTGGGGTTAAAGTAAGTGTTAGGGGTTAGGTTTAAGGATCAAAGGTTAGGGTTATTTTTAGGTGTAGTGTTAGGGTTAGGGAAAAGGGATCCCATTAGCATTAAGGGTCTTCCTTACTGTAGGGTTAAGGGTTAGGCTTAGAGTTAAAAGTTAAGGTTAGGGTCAGTGTTAAGAATTAGGGTGAGGGTTAATGGTTAGGGTAAAGGTTAAGCATTAGGGTTAGGGATTAGCGATTAGGGTTTTTGGTTAGTGTTAGGGTTAGAGGTTAGGAGTTCGTGTTTTATGAAGGGGTATGGTTAGAATTAGGATTAGGGTTAGGTATAGGGGTTAGGTTTAGAGGTTAGTTTTAGGGTAAAAGGATAGGATTAGGGTTATGGGTTGGGCTTAGGTTTAGGGTTAAAGTTTACTGCTAGGGTTAGGGATAGGGTTTAGGGTTAGCTTTAGGGGTTCTGGTTAGGGTTAGGTGTTAGGTTAGTGTCAGGGTTAGGTCTAGTCGTGAGGGTAAGGTTTAGGGTTAGCTTTAAGAGCTAGGGTTAGGTTTAATGGTTAGGATTAGGATTAGGGTTAAGGGTTAGGGTAAGGCTTAGGGGTTTGGGTGAAGGGTTAGGGTTTTTGTTAGGCATAGCGTTGGGGTTAGAAGTAAGGGTTACTGTCAGTGTTAGGGTTGTAGGTAGGGTTCCGGTTAGGGTTAGCGGTTTAGAATTAGGGTTAGGGATTAGGTGTTCCAGTGATGACTAGGAGATAGGGTTAGAATTATGGGATAGGGGTTGTTCTCAGGGAATGGGTTATGCATTAACGTTAGGATAAGTGGTTAAAGTTAGGCGCACGGTGAGGTTTACGTGTTAAGGGGAGAAATAGGAACAGGGTTGGGTGTTATGTTCAGGGTTAGGGTTATCTGTTAAAGGTATTGTTTATGCTTAGCGCACGGGCCCTGTCTGCATTGGGCGGGCGGGGGGAGTTTAGGGGGCTGGGATTGTACCCGGGAACCCACTCTATCATACTCTGGGTATGGGCCCGTGGGTTTCATGCAAGACACAGTGGTAGAGCCTCCTTTCACGCATGGCATGGGAGGATTGCAGGCTTTCTAAACTCTAAGAAAGCAAGAAGTCTGAGAATTAGATTTAGGGTTAGGATTATGGTTAGGGTTAAGGATGAAGTTTAGTGTTAGGGTGAGGGCTTAAGGTTAGGGATTAGGGTTAGGGTTAAAGGTTACTCTTAGGTTTAACGGTTACAGTTCGGTTTAGGGTTGAGGTTTACGGTTAGGGTTAAGATGAGGGGTTAGGGTTTGGTAGACGTTTAGGGTTAAGTGTTAGGTTTAGGGTTGAAGATTAGGATTAGGGTTAGGATTAAAGGTTAGCGTGAGAGTTAACGCTCAGGGTTTACTGTTAGGGTTAGGGTTAGTTTTAGGGTTAGAGTTATGTGCTATGGTTTGTGTTAGAGGTTAGGGTTAGGTTTACCGTTCACGGTTAGGGTTACGTTTAGGGTTTAGCATTAGAGTTAAGGTTAGGGTTAAGGGATAGGATTAGGGTCAAGTGTTAGGTTTAGGGTTGAAGATTAGGATTAGGGTTAGGATTAAAGGTTAGCATGAGATTTAACGCTTAGGGATAAGGTTTAGAGTTAGGGTTTACTGTTAGGGTTAGGGTTAGTTTTAGGGTTAGAGTTATGTGCTATGGTTTGTGATAGAGGTTAGGGTTAGGTTTACTGTTCACGGTTAGGGTTACGTTTAAGGTTTAGCATTAGGGTTAGGGATTAGTTTTAGGGTAAGGGTTTAGAGTTAGTGTTGGGCTTTAGGCTCGGGGCTTCGGTTCAGGGTCAGGGTTAGGGTCGGTGGTACCGCCTAGCTTTAACAGTGAGTTAAAGGGCACAACACCTGGTTAATCTAAGGTGAGACGGGTGCGGTCGAAGTCATCACGAAAGCACAACATCATTCCCTGGGCCTTGGGACAGGACCTACATGCAGGACTCAGTCGGAGCCTCATCTCACACATGGCATGGTTGTATTGTAGGCTTGCTTCACTCTGGGAATGGAAGTAGTGTGAGAATTAGGGTTGGGGTTGGGGTTAGGGATTTCGAGTTAGGGGTTAGGTTTCGAGTCAGGGTTAGGTGCTAGGGATTAGTGGTTAGGGTTAGAGTTAGTGTTAGGGGTTAGGTGTTAAGTCTGGGTTAGGGGGCCAGGGTAAGGTTTAGGGTTGGAGTTAGCGTTAGGTTTAGGGGTTAGGGTTAAGGGATAGGGTTAGGATTCAGGGTGAGGGTTAGAGGGTTAACAGTTGGGGTTAGGCTTAGGGGTAAGGGATAGTGTTAGGGTTAAGGGTTAGGAGCTTGGTTCAGGTTTAAGGTTAGCATTAGGGGTTGGGGTTAGTGTTAACTGTAGGTCAGTGTTGGGGTTAGATCTCTAGGCATTAGGGTAAAGGTTAGGGTTAGGGTTAAGAGTTAGGGTTATGTTTAATGGTTAGGATTGGGAATAGGGTTAAGGGTTAGGGTTAAGGTTAGGGGTTATGACTAAGGATCAACGGTTAGGGTTACTTTTAGGCGTAGGATTAGGGTAAGGGGTTAGGGTTAGTGTTAGTGTTGTTGGGCGGGTTAAGGTTAGGGTTGGCGTTTGAGAATTAGGGATTAGGTGTTACGGTTATAGCTAGGAGGTAGGGTTATAATGACGGTATAGGGCTTGTTCTCAGGGTGTCATGCATTAACGTTAAGATATCGGGTTAAAGTTAGGGTTATGGTGAGGTTTACCTGTTAAGGTGAGCAGTAGGATCAGGGTTAGGTGTTATGTTGTGGGTTAGGCTTATGGGTGAGGGGTAGGGTTTATGCTTAGGGCACGGGCCCTGTATGCTCTAGGAGGCAAAGTTAGGTGTCTGGGATGGTCGCTGGGAACCCACTCTACCGCACGCAGTGTATGGGCCTCTGGGTTTCATGCAGGACACTGTGGCAGAGCCTCCTTTCACGCATGGCGTGGGAGGATTGCAGGCTTTCTAAACTCTAAGAAAGCAAGAAGTCTGAGAATTAGATGTAGGGTTAGGGTTATGGTTAGGGTTAAGGATGAAGTTTAGTGTTAGGGTGAGGGCTTAGGCTTAGGGATTACGGTTAGGGTTAAAGGTTACTCTTAGATTTAACGGTTACACTTTGGTTTAGGGTTGAGGTTTAAGGTTAGGGTTAAGATGAGGGGTTAGGGTTTGGTACAGGGTTAGGGTTAAGTGTTAGGTTTAGGGTTGAAGACTAGGATTAGGGTTAGGATTAAAGGTTAGCGTGAGAGTTAACGCTTAGGGTTAAGGTTAAGAGTTAGGGTTTAGGGTTAGGGTTAGGGTTAGGGTTAGTTTTAGGGTTAGAGTTATGTGCTATGGTTTGTGTTAGAGGTTAGGGTTAGGTTTACTGTTCACGGTTAGGGTTACGTTTAGGGGTTAGCATTAGGGTTAGGGTTAGGGTTAGGGTTAAGGGATAGGATTAGGGTTAAGTGTTGGGCTTAGGGTTAGGGTTTAGTGTTAGGGTTATCATTAAGGATTAGGGTTAGGGTCAGGGTTAAATGCTTGGGTGCGGGTAATGGTTAGGGTCAGGGTTAAGGTTCAGGGATAGGGTTAGTGTTAAGGGTTACGGGTAGGTTTAGGGTTCAGGGTTAGCGTTAGCATTAGGGCTTAAGGTTAGGATTAGGGGGGATGTTAGATTTAGGGTTAGAACTAGGCGTTAGGGTAAGGGCTAGAGTTAGGGTTAAGAGAAAGGGTTAGGTTTAATGCTTAGGATTAGGGTTAGGGTTTGGGGTTAAAGTAAGTGTTAGGGGTTAGGTTTAAGGATCAAAGGTTAGGGTTATTTTTAGGTGTAGTGTTAGGGTTAGGGAAAAGGGATCCCATTAGCATTAAGGGTCTTCCTTACTGTAGGGTTAAGGGTTAGGCTTAGAGTTAAAAGTTAAGGTTAGGGTCAGTGTTAAGAATTAGGGTGAGGGTTAACGGTTAGGGTAAAGGTTAAGCATTAGGGTTAGGGATTAGCGATTAGGGTTTTTGGTTAGTGTTAGGGTTAGAGGTTAGTAGTTCGTGTTTTATGAAGGGGTATGGTTAGAATTAGGATTGGGGTTAGAGTTAGGGTTAGGTATAGGGGTTAGGTTTAGAGGTTAGTTTTAGGGTAAAAGGATAGGATTAGGGTTATGGGTTGGGCTTAGGTTTAGGGTTAAAGTTTACTGCTAGGGTTAGGGATAGGGTTCAGGGTTAGCTTTAGGGGTTCTGGTTAGGGTTAGGTGTTAGGTTAGTGTCAGGGTTAGGTCTAGTCGTGAGGGTAAGGTTTAGGGTTAGCTTTAAGAGCTAGGGTTAGGTTTAATGGTTAGGATTAGGATTAGGGTTAAGGGTTAGGGTAAGGCTTAGGGGTTTGGGTGAAGGGTTAGGGTTTTTGTTAGGCATAGCGTTGGGGTTAGAAGTAAGGGTTACTGTCAGTGTTAGGGTTGTAGGTAGGGTTCCGGTTAGGGTTAGCGGTTTAGAATTAGGGTTAGGGATTAGGTGTTCCAGTGATGACTAGGAGATAGGGTTAGAATTATGGGATAGGGGTTGTTCTCAGGGAATGGGTTATGCATTAACGTTAGGATAAGTGGTTAAAGTTAGGCGCACGGTGAGGTTTACGTGTTAAGGGGAGAAATAGGAACAGGGTTGGGTGTTATGTTCAGGGTTAGGGTTATCTGTTAAAGGTATTGTTTATGCTTAGCGCACGGGCCCTGTCTGCATTGGGCGGGCGGGGGGAGTTTAGGGAGCTGGGATTGTACCTGGGAACCCACTCTATCATACTCTGGGTATGGGCCCGTGGGTTTCAACACATCCACACCGACCCCACAGGAAAAAAAAAAAAAAACACCGTAGCCTCCAGCTACTAATTATAATGCTAACTTGCAAAATTTTCCTGCATTTTTAAACAATGGAAAAATGAGGGTGAGATGATACTTAGAAGAATGGATTCTTGTCAGTCTCCACTAACAAAAGTAGGGAAAACCAAGTCAGCTACTCCTCAGCATCGTTATGTTCGTGGCAGCCATCTTGGGTTTCAGGAGGCACAAACAAACGTTATCACAATTATGGTGAAACGCTGAACACGTGCAAATAATTTTCAACGTAGTGGTTAATTGAAAAGCTCTGCAGCATACTACTTGGAACAAGCCAGTTACCTGTTCCCACGCAAAGAGGAGTATATAGAACCACGGTGGATTTCCAGCTGATGAAGTAAAGAATTATTAAAGGAACGGGATGACCATGGGGATCATCGATAATTCTCTGAAACAGAATCCGCCCTTTACACCTGCCAAACACATGCGCTCTTCTCCTCTCTGGGGATAATAAAAACTAACCAGCGAACTGACAAGGGCCTGACGCCCCCATCCACATCGACCACACCAAAAAAAAAAAAAAAACCGTACCCTCCAGCTACTAATTATAATGCTAACTTGCAAAATTTCCCTGCATTTTAAAACAATCTAAAAATGGTGGTGGGATGATACTTAGAAGAATGGCTTCTTGTCAGTCTCCACTAACAAAAATAGGCAACACCAAGTCAGCTACTCCTCAGCATCGTTATGTCCGTCACAGCCTTCTTGGGTTTCAGGAGGCACAAACAAACGTTATCACAATTATGGTGAAACGCTGAACACCTGCAAATAATTTTCAACGTAGTGGTTAATTGAAAAGCTCTGCGGCATACTTCTTGGAACAAGCCAGTTACCTGTTCCCACGCAAAGAGGAGTATATAGAACCATGGTGGATTTCCAGCTGATGAAGTAAAGGATTATTAAAGGAACGGGAATACCATGGGGATCATCGTTAATTCTCTGAAACAGAATAGGCCCTTTTCACCTGCCAAACACATGCCCACTTCTCCTCTCTGGGGATAATAAAAACTAACCAGCGAACTGACAGAGGGCCTGACCCCCCTATCCACATCGACCACACACAAAAAAAAAACCCGTACCCTCCAGCTACTAATTATATTGCTAACTTGCAAAATTTGCCTGCATTTTAATACAATGGAAAACTGGTGGTGGGATGATACTTAGAAGAATGGCTTCTTGTCTGTCTCCACTAACAAAAATAGGCAACACCAAGTCAGCTACTCCTCAGCATAGTTATGTCCGTCGCAGCCTTCTTGGGTTTCAGGAGGCACATACAAACTTTATCAAAATTATGGTGAAACGCTGAAAACCTGCAAATAATTTTTTTTTTTTTTTTTTTTTTTTGAGACAGAGTCTCACTCTGTTGCCCTGGCTAGAGTGAGTGCCGTGGCGTCAGTCTAGCTCACAGCAACCTCAAACTCCTGGGCTTAAGCGATCCTACTGCCTCAGCCTCCCGAGTAGCTGGGACTACAGGCATGCGCCACCATGCCCGGCTAATTTTTTGTATATATATATATTTTAGTTGTCCATATAATTTTTTTCTATTTTTAGTAGAGACGGGGTCTCACTCTTGCTCAGGCTGGTCTCGAACTCCTGACCTCGAGCGATCCACCCGCCTCGGCCTCCCAGAGTGCTAGGATTACAGGCGTGAGCCACCGCGCCCGGCCCAAGCAAATAATTTTCAACGTAGTGGTTAATTTAAAAGCTCTGCGGCATACTTCTTGGAACAAGCCAGTTACCTGTTCCCACGCAAAGAGGAGTATATAGAACCACGGTGGATTTCCACCTGATGAAGTTAAGGATTATTAAAGGAACGGGATGACCATGGGGATCATCGTTAATTCTCTGAAACAGAATCCGCCCTTTTCTCCTGCCAAACACATGCCCACTTCTCCTCTCTGGGGATAATAAAAACAAACCAGCGAACTGACAGAGGGCCTGACCCCCCCATCCACATCGACCACACACACACAAAAAAAAAAACCGTACCCTCCAGCTACTAATTATAATGCTAACTTGCAAAATTTCCCTGCATTTTAAAACAATGGAAAAATGGTGGTGGGATGATACTTAGAAGAATGGCTTCTTGTCAGTCTCCACTAACAAAAATCGGCAACACCAATTCAGCTACACCTAAGCATAGTTATGTCTGTGGCAACCATCTTGGGTTTCAAGGCACATACAAACGTTGCCGCAATTATGATGAAAAACTGAAAACCTGAAAATTATTTTCAATGTACTTTTTATTTGAAAAGCTCTGTGGCATACTTCTTGGAACAAGCCAGTAACCTGTGCCCACCCATACGGGAGTATATAGAACCATGGTGGTTTCCCAGCGGATGAAGCAAAGGATTCTTAAAGGAAGCGGATGACCATTTAGATCCAGTTTAATTCTTTGAAACAGAATCCGCACTTTTCACCTGGCAACAACATGCCCACTTCTCCTCCTTGGGGATAATAAAAACAAACCAGCGAACATCTAGAGGGCCTTGAACCCCCATCCACACTGACCCCACAAAAAAAAAAAAAAGTACCCTCCAGCTACTAATTATAATGCTAACTTGCAAAATTTCCCTGCATTTTAAAACAATGGAAAAATGGTGGTGGGAGGATACTTAGAAGAATGGCTTCTTGTCAGTCTCCACTAACATAAATAGGAAACACGAAGTCAGCTACGCCTCAGCATACTTATGTCCTTGGCAGCCATATTGGGTTTCAGGAGACACCTACAAACGTTATAGGAATTATGGTGAAACGCTGAAAACCTGTAAATAATTTTCAACGTACTGCTTAATTGAAAAGCTCTGCGGCATACTACTTGGAACAAGCCAGTTTCCTGTGCCCACGCATAGAGAAGTATATAGAACCATGGTGGATTCCGAGCTCATGAACCAAAGGATTCTTAAAGGAACGGGATTACCATGCGGATCCTGTTTAATTCTCTGAAACAGATCTGCAGTTTTCACCTGCTATACTAATACCCACTTCTCCTCTCTGGGGATATTAAAAACAAACCAGTGAACTGAAAGAGGGCCTGACCAACACACCCACACCGACCCCACAGGAAAAAAAAAAAAAAAAAAGACACCGTAGCCTCCAGCTACTAATTATAATGCTAACTTGCAAAATTTTCCTGCATTTTTAAATAATGGAAAAATGATGGTGAGATGATACTTAGAAGAATGGATTCTTGTCAGTCTCCACTAACAAAAATAGGCAACACCAAGTCAGCTACGCCTCAGCATCCTTATGTTCGTGGCAGCCATCTTGGGTTTCAGGAGGCACAAACAAACGTTATCACAATTATGGTGAAACGCTGAACACCTGCAAATAATTTTCAACGTAGTGGTTAATTGAAAACTCTGCGGCATACTTCTTGGAACAAGCCAGTTACCTGTTCCCACGCAAAGAGGAGTATATAGAACCATGGTGGATTTCCAGCTGATGAAGTAAAGCATTATTAAAGGAACGGGATGACCATGGGGATCATCGTTAATTCTCTGAAACAGAATCCGCCCTTTTCACCTGCCAAACACATGCCCACTTCTCCTTTGTGGGGATAATAAAAACTAACCAGCGAACTGACAGAGGGCCTGACCCCCCTATCCACATCGACCACACACAAAAAATAACCGTACCCTCCAGCTACTTATTATAATGCTAACTTGCAAAATTTCCCTGCCTTTTAAAACAATGGAAAAATGGTGGTGGGATGATACTTAGAAGAATGGCTTCTTGTCTGTCTCCACTAACAAAAATAGGCAACACCAAGTCAGCTACTCCTCAGCATAGTTATGTCCGTCGCAGCCTTCTTGGGTTTCAGGAGGCACATACAAACGTTATCAAAATTATGGTGAAACGCTGAAAACCTGCAAATAATTTTCAACGTACTGGTTAATTTGAAAACTCTCCAGCATACTTCTTGGAACAAGGCAGGTACCTGTGCCCACGCATAGAGGAGTATATAGAAACATGGTGGAATCCCAGCTGATGAAGCAAAGGATTCTTAAAGGAATGAGATGACCATGCGGATCCTGTTTAATTCTCTGAAACAGAATCCGCACTTTTCACCTTCCAAACACATGCCCACTACTCTTCTCTGGGGATAATAAAAACAAACCAGCGATCTGACAGAGGGCCTGAACACCCATCCTGACCGACCCCACAAAAAAAAAAAAGTACCCTCCAGCTACAAATTATAATGCCAATTTGCAAAATTTCCCTGCATTTTTAAACAATGGAGAAATGATGGTGGGATGATACTTAGAAGAATGGCTTCTTGTCAGTCTCCACTGACTAAAATAGGCAACACCAAGTCAGCTACGCTTTGGCATAGTTATGTCCGTCGCAGCCTTCTTGGGTTTCAGGAGGCACAAACAAACGTTATCTCAATTATGGTGAAACGCTGAACACCTGCAAATATTTTCAACGTACTGGTTAATTGAAAAGCCCTGCGGCATACTTCTTGGAACAAGCCAGTTACCTGTTCCGAGGAAAAGAGGAGTATATAGAACCATGGTGGATTTCCAGCTGATGAAGTAAAGGATTATTAAAGGAACGGGATGAGCATGGGGATCATCGTTTATTCTCTGAAACAGAATCCGCCCTTTTCACCTGCCAAACACATGGCCACTTCTCCTCTCTGAGAATAATAAAAACTAACAAGCGAACTGACAGAGGGCCTGACCCCCCCATCCACATCGACCACACACAGAAAAAAAAACCGTACCCTCCAGCTACTAATTATAATGCTAACTTGCAAAATTTCCCTGCATTTTAAAACAATGGAAAAATGATGGTGGGAGGATACTTAGAAGAATGGCTTCTTGTCAGTCTCCACTAACAAAAATAGGCAACACCAAGTCAGCTACTCCTCAGTATAGTTATGTCCGTCGCAGCCTTCTTGGGCTTCAGGAGGCACAAACAAACGTTATCACAATTATGGTGAAACGCTGAACACCTGCAAATAATTTTCAACGTAGTGGTTAATTGAAAAGCTCTGCGGCATACTTCTTGGAACAAGCCAGTTACCTGTTCCGAGGAAAAGAGGAGTATATAGAACCATGGTGGATTTCCAGCTGATGAAGTAAAGGATTATTAAAGGAAAGGGATGACCATGGGGATCATCGTTAATTCTCTGAAAGAGAATCCGCCCTTTTCACCTGCCAAACACATGTCCACTTCTCCTCTGTGGGGATAATAAAAACTAACCAGCGAACTGACAGAGGGCCTAACCCCCCCATCCACATCGACCACACACAAAAAAAAACCGTTCCCTCCAGCTACTAATTATAATGCTAACTTGCAAAATTTTCCTGCATTTTTAAACAATGAAAAAATGATGGTGAGATGATACTTAGAAAAATGGAATCTTGTCAGTCTCCACTAACAAAAATAGGCAAAACCCAGGCAGCTACGCCTCAGCATAGTTATGTCCGTCGCAGCCTTCTTGGGTTTCAGGACGCACAAACAAACGTTATCACAATTACGGTGAAACGCTGAACACCTGCAAATAATTTTCAACGTAGTGGTAATTGAAAAGCTCTGCGGCATACTTCTTGGAACAAGCCAGTTACCTGTTCCCACGCAAAGAGGAGTATATAGAACCATGGTAGATTTCCAGCTGATGAAGTAAAGGATTATTAAAGGAACGGGATGAGCATGGGGATCATCGTTAATTCTCTGAAACAGAATCTGCCCTTTTCACCTGCCAAACACATGCCCACTTCTCCTCTCTGGGGATAATAAAAACTAACCAGCGAACTGACAGGGGGCCTGACCAACTCATCCACACCCACCCCACACGAAAAAAAAAGAAAAACACCGTAGCCTCCAGCTACTAATTATAATGCTAACTTGCAAAATTTCCCTGCATTTTAAAACAATGGAAAAATGGTGGTGGGATGATACTTAGAAGAATGGCTTCTTGTCAGTCTCCACTAACAAAAATAGGCAACACCAAGTCAGCTACTCCTCAGCTAGTTATGTCCGTCGCAGCCTTCTTGGGTTTCAGGAGGCACAAACAAACGTTATCACAATTATGGTGAAACGCTGAACACCTGCAAATAATTTTCAACGTAGTGGTTAATTGAAAACCTCTGTGGCATACTTCTTGGAACAAGCCAGTTACCTGTTCCCACGCAAAGAGGAGTATATAGAACCATGGTGGATTTCCAGCTGATGAAGTAAAGGATTATTAAAGGAACGGGATGACCATGGGGATCATCGTTAATTCTCTGAAACAGAATCCGCCATTTTCACCTGCCAAACACATGCCCACTTCTCCTCTCTGGGGATAATAAAAACTAACCAGCGAACTGACAGAGGGCCTGACCCCCCATCCACATCGACCAGACACACACAAAAAAAACCGTACCCTCCAGCTACTAATTATAATGCTAACTTGCAAAATTTCCCTGCATTTTAAAACAATGGAAAAATGGTGGTGGGATGATACTTAGAAGAATGGCTTCTTGTCAGTCTCCACTAACAAAAATAGGCAACAACAAGTCAGCTACTCCTCAGCATAGTTATCTCCGACGCAGCCTTCTTGGGTTTCAGGAGGCACAAACAAACGTTATCACAATTATGGTGAAAGGCTGAACACCTGCAAATAATTTTCAACGTAGTGGTTAATTGAAAAGCTCTGCGGCATACTTCTTGGAACAAGCCAGTTACCTGTTCCCACGCAAAGAGGAGTATATAGAACCATGGTGGATTTCCAGCTGATGAAGTAAAGGATTATTAAAGGAACGGGATGACCATGGGGATCATGGTTAATTCTCTGAAACAGAATCCGCACTTTTCACCTGCCAAACACATGCCCACTTCTCCTCTCTGGGGAAAATAAAAACTAACCAGCGAACTGACAGAGGGCCTGACCCCCCCATCCACATCGACCACACAAAAAAAAAAAACCGTACCCTACATCTACTAATTATAATGCCAACTTGCAAAATTTCCCTGCCTTTTAAAACAATGGAAAAATGGTGGTGGGATGATACTTAGAAGAATGGCTTCTTGTCTGTCTGCACTAACAAAAATAGGCAACAGCAAGTCAGCTACTCCTCAGCAAAGTTATGTCCGTCGCAGCCTTCTTGGGTTTCAGGAGGCACAAACAAACGTTATCAAAATTATGGTGAAACGCTGAAAACCTGCAAATAATTTTCAACGTACTGGTTAATTTGAAAACTCTCCAGCATACTTCTTGGAACAAGCCAGGTACCTGTTCCCACGCATAGAGGAGTATATAGAAACATGGTGGAATCCCAGCTGATGAAGCAAAGGATTCTTAAAGGAATGATATGACCATGCGGATCCTCTTTATTTCTCTGAAACAGAATCCCCAATTTTCACCTGCCAAACACATGCCCACTACTCTTCTCTGGGGATAATAAAAACAAACCAGCGATCTGACAGATGGCCTGAACACCCATCCTGACCGACCCCACAAAAAAAAAAAATACCCTCCACCTACTAATTATAATGCCAATTTGCAAAATTTCCTTGCATTTTTAAACAATGGAGAAATGATGGTGGGATGATACTTAGAAGAATGGCTTCTTGTCAGTCTCCACTGACAAAAATAGGCAACACCAAGTCAGCTACGCCTCAGCATAGTTATGTCCGTAGCAGCCATATTTGGTTTCAGTAGGCACATACACACGTTATCACAATTATGGTGAAACGCTGAAAACCTGCAAAGGGTTTTCAACATACTGGTTAATTGAAAAGCTCTCAGGCATACTTCTCGGAAGAAGCCAGTTTCCTGTGCCCACGCATAGAGAAGTATATAGAACCATGGTGGATTCCCAGCTCATGAAGCAAAGGATTCTTAAAGGAACGGGATTACCATGCGGATCCTGTTTAATTCTCTGAAACAGATCTGCAGTTTTCACCTGCTATACTAATACCCACTTCTCCTCTCTGGGGATATTAAAAACAAACCAGTGAACTGAAAGAGGGCCTGACCAACACACCCACACCGACCCCACAGGAAAAAAAAAAAAAAAGACACCGTAGCCTCCAGCTACTAATTATAATGCTAACTTGCAAAATTTTCCTGCATTTTTAAATAATGGAAAAATGATGGTGAGATGATACTTAGAAGAATGGATTCTTGTCAGTCTCCACTAACAAAAATAGGCAACACCAAGTCAGCTACGCCTCAGCATCCTTATGTTCGTGGCAGCCATCTTGGGTTTCAGGAGGCACAAACAAACGTTATCACAATTATGGTGAAACGCTGAACACCTGCAAATAATTTTCAACGTAGTGGTTAATTGAAAACTCTGCGGCATACTTCTTGGAACAAGCCAGTTACCTGTTCCCACGCAAAGAGGAGTATATAGAACCATGGTGGATTTCCAGCTGATGAAGCAAAGCATTATTAAAGGAACGGGATGACCATGGGGATCATCGTTAATTCTCTGAAACAGAATCCGCCCTTTTCACCTGCCAAACACATGCCCACTTCTCCTTTGTGGGGATAATAAAAACTAACCAGCGAACTGACAGAGGGCCTGACCCCCCCATCCACATCGACCACACACAAAAAATAACCGTACCCTCCAGCTACTTATTATAATGCTAACTTGCAAAATTTCCCTGCCTTTTAAAACAATGGAAAAATGGTGGTGGGATGATACTTAGAAGAATGGCTTCTTGTCTGTCTCCACTAACAAAAATAGGCAACACCAAGTGAGCCACTCCTCAGCATAGTTATGTCCGTCGCAGCCTTCTTGGGTTTCAGGAGGCACAAACAAACGTTATCTCAACTATGGTGAAACGCTGAACACCTGCAAATATTTTCAACGTACTGGTTAATTGAAAAGCCCTGCGGCATACTTCTTGGAACAAGCCAGTTACCTGTTCCCACGCAAAGAGGAGTATATAGAACCATGGTGGATTTCCAGCTGATGAAGTAAAGGATTATTAAAGGAACGGGATGACCATGGGGATCATCGTTAATTCTCTGAAACAGAATCCGCCCTTTTCCCTGCCAAACACATGCCCACTTCTCCTCTGTGGGGATAATAAAAACTAACCAGCGAACTGACAGAGGGCCTGACCCCCCCATCCACATCGACCACACACAGAAAAAAAAACCGTACCCTCCAGCTACTAATTATAATGCTAACTTGCAAAATTTCCCTGCATTTTAAAACAATGGAAAAATGATGGTGGGATGATACTTAGAAGAATGGCTTCTTGTCAGTCTCCACTAACAAAAATAGGCAACACCAAGTCAGCTACTCCTCAGTATAGTTATGTCCGTCGCAGCCTTCTTGGGCTTCAGGAGGCACAAACAAACGTTATCACAATTATGGTGAAACGCTGAACACCTGCAAATAATTTTCAACGTAGTGGTTAATTGAAAAGCTCTGCGGCATACTTCTTGGAACAAGCCAGTTACCTGTTCCGAGGAAAAGAGGAGTATATAGAACCATGGTGGATTTCCAGCTGATGAAGTAAAGGATTATTAAAGGAAAGGGATGACCATGGGGATCATCGTTAATTCTCTGAAACAGAATCCGCCCTTTTCACCTGCCAAACACATGCCCACTTCTCCTCTGTGGGGATAATAAAAACTAACCAGCGAACTGACAGAGGGCCTGTGTAACCCCCCCATCCACATCGACCACACACAAAAAAAAACCGTTCCCTCCAGCTACTAATTATAATGCTAACTTGCAAAATTTTCCTGCATTTTTAAACAATGAAAAAATGATGGTGAGATGATACTTAGAAAAATGGAATCTTGTCAGTCTCCACTAACAAAAATAGGCAAAACCCAGGCAGCTACGCCTCAGCATAGTTATGTCCGTCGCAGCCTTCTTGGGTTTCAGGACGCACAAACAAACGTTATCACAATTACGGTGAAACGCTGAACACCTGCAAATAATTTTCAACGTAGTGGTAATTGAAAAGCTCTGCGGCATACTTCTTGGAACAAGCCAGTTACCTGTTCCCACGCAAAGAGGAGTATATAGAACCATGGTAGATTTCCAGCTGATGAAGTAAAGGATTATTAAAGGAACGGGATGACCATGGGGATCATCGTTAATTCTCTGAAACAGAATCCGCCCTTTTCACCTGCCAAACACATGCCCACTTCTCCTCTCTGGGGATAATAAAAACTAACCAGCGAACTGACAGAGGGCCTGACCAACTCATCCACACCCACCCCATATGAAAAAAAAAAAAAAACACCGTAGCCTCCAGCTACTAATTATAATGCTAACTTGCAAAATTTCCCTGCATTTTAAAACAATGGAAAAATGGTGGTGGGATGATACTTAGAAGAATGGCTTCTTGTCAGTCTCCACTAACAAAAATAGGCAACACCAAGTCAGCTACTCCTCAGCATAGTTATGTCCGTCGCAGCCTTCTTGGGTTTCAGGAGGCACAAACAAACGTTATCACAATTATGGTGAAACGCTGAACACCTGCAAATAATTTTCAACGTAGTGGTTAATTGAAAACCTCTGTGGCATACTTCTTGGACAAAGCCAGTTACCTGTTCCCACGCAAAGAGGAGTATATAGAACCATGGTGGATTTCCAGCTGATGAAGTAAAGGATTATTAAAGGAACGGGATGACCATGGGGATCATCGTTAATTCTCTGAAACAGAATCCGCCCTTTTCACCTGCCAAACACATGCCCACTTCTCCTCTCTGGGGATAATAAAAACTAACCAGCGAACTGACAGAGGGCCTGACCCCCCCATCCACATCGACCACACACAAAAAAAAACCGTACCCTCCAGCTACTAATTATAATGCTAACTTGCAAAATTTCCCTGCATTTTAAAACAATGGTAAAATGGTGGTGGGATGATACTTAGAAGAATGGCTTCTTGTCTGTCTCCACTAACAAAAATAGGCAACACCAAGTCAGCTACTCCTCAGCATAGTTATGTCCGTCGCAGCCTTCTTGGGTTTCAGGAGGCACATACAAATGTTATCAAAATTATGGTGAAACGCTGAAAACCTGCAAATAATTTTCAACGTACTGGTTAATTTGAAAACTCTCCAGCATACTTCTTCTAACAAGCCAGGTACCTGTGCCCACGCATAGAGGAGTATATAGAAACATGGTGGAATCCCAGCTGATGAAGCAAAGGATTCTTAAAGGAATGAGATGACCATGCGGATCCTGTTTAATTCTCTGAAACAGAATCCGCACTTTTCACCTGCCAAACACATGCCCACTACTCTTCTCTGGGGATAATAAAAACAAACCAGCGATCTGACAGAGGGCCTGAACACCCATCCTGATCGACCCCACAAAAAAAAAAAAGTACCCTCCAGCTACTAATTATAATGCCAATTTGCAAAATTTCCCTGCATTTTTAAACAATGGAGAAATGATGGTGGGATGATACTTAGAAGAATGGCTTCTTGTCAGTCTCCACTGACAAAAATAGGCAACACCAAGTCAGCTACGCCTCAGCATAGTTATGTCCGTAGCAGCCATATTTGGTTTCAGTAGGCACATACACACGTTATCACAATTATGGTGAAATGCTGAAAACCTGCAAAGGATTTTCAACATACTGGTTAATTGAAAAGCTCTCAGGCATACTTCTTGGAACAAGCCAGTTTCCTGTGCCCACGCATTGAGAAGTATATAGAACCTTGGTGGATTCCCAGCTCATAAAGCAAAGGATTCTTAAAGGAACAGGATTACCATGCGGATCCTGTTTAATTCTCTGAAACAGATCCGCAGTTTTCACCTGCCATACTAATACCCACTTCTCCTCTCTGCGGATAATAAAAACAAACCAGCGAACTGACAGAGGGCCTGACCAACACATCCACACCGACCCCACAGGAAAAAAAAAAAAAAACACCGTAGCCTCCAGCTACTAATTATAATGCTAACTTGCAAAATTTTCCTGCATTTTTAAACAATGGAAAAATGATGGTGAGATGATACTTAGAAGAATGGATTCTTGTCAGTCTCCACTAACAAAAGTAGGCAAAACCAAATCATCTACGCCTCAGCATCGTTATGTTCCTGGCAGCCATCTTGGGTTTCAGGAGGCACAAACAAACGTTATCACAATTATGGTGAAACACTGAACACCTGCAAATAATTTTCAACGTACTGGTTAATTGAAAAGCTCTGCGGCATACTTTTTGGAACAAGCCAGTTACCTGTTCCCACGCAAAGAGGAGTATATAGAACCATGGTGGATTTCCAGCTGATGAAGTAAAGGATTATTAAAGGAACGGGATGACCATGGGGATCATCGTTAATTCTCTGAAACAGAATCCGCCCTTTTCACCTGCCAAACACATGCCCACTTCTCCTCTCTGGGGATAATAAAAACTAACCAGCGAACTGACAGAGGGCCTGACCCCCCCATCCACATCGACCACACACAGAAAAAAAAACCGTACCCTCCAGCTACTAATTATAATGCTAACTTGCAAAATTTCCCTGCCTTTTAAAACAATGGAAAAATGGTGGTGGGATGATACTTAGAAGAATGGCTTCTTGTCAGTCTCCACTAAAAAAAATAGGCAACACCAAGTCAGCTCCTCCCCAGCATAGTTATGTCCGTCGCAGCCTTCTTGGGTTTCAGGAGGCACAAACAAACGTTATCACAATTATGGTGAAACGCTGAACACCTGCAAATAATTTTCAACGTACTGGTTAATTGAAAAGCTCTGCGGCATACTTCTTGGAACAAGCCAGTTACCTGTTCCCACGCAAAGAGGAGTATATTGAACCATGGTGGATTTCCAGCTGAAGAAGTAAAGGATTATTAAAGGAACGGGATGACCATGGGGATCATCGTTAATTCTCTGAAACAGAATCCGCCCTTTTCACCTGCCAAACACATGCCCACTTCTCCTCTCTGGGGATAATAAAAACTAACCAGTGAACTGACAGAGGGCCTGACCCACCCATCCACATCGACCACACACACAAAAAAACCGTACCCTCCAGCTACTAATTATAATGCTAACTTGCAAAATTTCCCTGCATTTTAAAACAATGCAAAAATGGTGGTGGGATTATACTTAGAAGAATGGCTTCTTGTCTGTCTCCACTAACAAAAATAGGCAACACCAAGTCAGCTACTCCTCAGCATCGTTATGTCTGTCGCAGCCTTCTTGGGTTTCAGGAGGCACATACAAACGTTATCAAAATTATGGTGAAACGATGAAAACCTGCAAATAATTTTCAACGTACTGGTTAATTTGAAAACTCTCCAGCATACTTCTTGGAACAAGCCAAGTACCTGTGCCCAGGCATACGGGAGTATATAGAAACATGGTGGAATCCCAGCTGACGAAGCAAAGGATTCTTAAAGGATGAGATGACCATGCGGATCCTGTTTAATTCTCCGAAACAGAATCCTCACTTTTCACCTGCCAAACACATGCCCATTACTCTTCTCTGGGGATAATAAAAACAAACCAGCGATCTGACAGAGGGCCTGAACACCCATCCTGACCGACCCCGCAAAAAAAAAACGTACCGTCCAGCTACTAATTATAATGCCAATTTGCAAAATTTCCCTGCATTTTAAACAATGGAGAAATGATGGTGGGATGATACTTAGAAGAATGGCTTCTTGTCAGTCTCCACTGACAAAAATAGACAACACCAAGTCAGCTACGCCTCAGCATAGTTATGTCCGTAGCAGCCATATTTGGTTTCAGGAGACACATACACACGTTATCACAATTATGGTGAAACGCTGAAAACCTGCAAAGGATTTTCAACATACTGGTTAATTGAAAAGCTCTGAGGCATACTTCTTGGAACAAGCCAGTTTCCTGTGCCCACAGATAGAGAAGTATATAGAATCATGGTGGATTCCCAGGTCATGAATCAAAGGATTCTAAAAGGAACGGGATTACCATGCGGATCCTGTTTAATTCTCTGAAACAGATCCGCAGTTTTCACCTGCCATACTAATACCCACTTCTCCTCTCTGGGGATAATAAAAACAAACCAGCGAACTGACAGAAGGCCTGACCAACACATCCACACCGACCCCACAGGAAAAAAAAAAACACCGTAGCCTCCAGCTACTAATTATAATGCTAACTTGCAAAATTTTCCTGCATTTTTAAACAATGGAAAAATGATGGTGAGATGATACTTAGAAGAATGGATTCTTGTCAGTCTCCACTAACAAAAATAGGCAATACCAAGTCAGCTACGCCTCAGCATCGTTATGTCCGTCGCAGCCTTCTTGGGATTCAGGAGGCACAAACAAACGTTATCACAATTATGGTGAAACGATGAACACCTGCAAATAATTTTCAACGTAGTGGTTAATTGAAAAGCTCTGCGGCATACTTCTTGGAACCAGCCAGTTACCTGTTCCCACGCAAAGAGGAGTATACAGAACCATGGTGGATTTCCAGCTGATGAAGTAAAGGATTATTAAAGGCACGGGATGACCATGTGGATCATCGTTAATTCTCTAAAACAGAATCCGCCATTTTCACCTGCCAAACACATGCCCACTTCTCCTCTCTGGGGATAATAAAAACTAACCAGCGAACTGACAGAGGGCCTGACCCCCCATCCACATCGACCAGACACACACAAAAAAAACCTTACCCTCCAGCTACTAATTATAATGCTAACTTGCAAAATTTCCCTGCATTTTAAAACAATGGAAAAATGGTGGTGGGATGATACTTAGAAGAATGGCTTCTTGTCTGTCTGCACTAACAAAAATAGGCAACAGCAAGTCAGCTACTCCTCAGCAAAGTTATGTCCGTCGCAGTCTTCTTGGGTTTCAGGAGGCACATACAAACGTAATCAAAATTATGGTGAAACGCTGAAAACCTGCAAATAATTTTCAACGTACTGGTTAATTTGAAAACTCTCCAGCATACTTCTTGGAACAAGCCAGGTACCTGTGCCCACGCATAGAGGAGTATATAGAAACATGGTGGAATCCCAGCTTATGAAGCAAAGGATTCTTAAAGGAATGATATGACCATGCGGATCCTCTTTAATTCTCTGAAACAGAATCCCCACTTTTCACCTGCCAAACACATGCCCACTACTCTTCTCTGGGGATAATAAAAACAAACCAGCGATCTGACAGATGGCCTGAACACCCATCCTGACCGACCCCACAAAAAAAAAAAGTACCCTCCACCTACTAATTATAATGCCAATTTGCAAAATTTCCTTGCATTTTTAAACAATGGAGAAATGATGGTGGGATGATACTTAGAAGAATGGCTTCTTGTCAGTCTCCACTGACAAAAATAGGCAACACCAAGTCAGCTACGCCTCAGCATAGTTATGTCCGTAGCAGCCATATTTGGTTTCAGTAGGCACAAACAAACGTTATCACAATTATGGTGAAACACTGAACACCTGCAAATAATTTTCAACGTAGTGGTTAATTGAAAAGCTCTGCGGCATACTTCTTGGAACAAGCCACTTACCTGTTCCCACGCAAAGAGGAGTATATAGAACCATGGTGGATTTCCAGCTGATGAAGTAAAGGATTATTAAAGGAACGGGATGACCATGGGGATCATCGTTAATTCTCTGAAAGAGAATCCGCCCTTTTCACCTGCCAAACACATGTCCACTTCTCCTCTGTGGGGATAATAAAAACTAACCAGCGAACTGACAAAGGGCCTAACCCCCCCATCCACATCGACCACACACAAAAAAAAACCGTTCCCTCCAGCTACTAATTATAATGCTAACTTGCAAAATTTTCCTGCATTTTTAAACAATGAAAAAATGATGGTGAGATGATACTTAGAAAAATGGAATCTTGTCAGTCTCCACTAACAAAAATAGGCAAAACCCAGGCAGCTACGCCTCAGCATAGTTATGTCCGTCGCAGCCTTCTTGGGTTTCAGGACGCACAAACAAACGTTATCACAATTATGGTGAAACGCTGAACACCTGCAAATAATTTTCAACGTAGTGGTAATTGAAAAGCTCTGCGGCATACTTCTTGGAACAAGCCAGTTACCTCTTCCCACGCAAAGAGGAGTATATAGAACCATGGTAGATTTCCAGCTGATGAAGTAAAGGATTATTAAAGGAACGGGATGAGCATGGGGATCATCGTTAATTCTCTGAAACAGAATCCGCCCTTTTCACCTGCCAAACACATGCCCACTTCTCCTCTCTGGGGATAATAAAAACTAACCAGCGAACTGACAGAGGGCCTGACCAACTCATCCACACCCACCCCACACGAAGAAAAAAAAAAAAAACACCGTAGCCTCCAGCTACTAATTATAATGCTAACTTTCAAAATTTCCCTGCATTTTAAAACAATGGAAAAATGGTGGTGGGATGATACTTAGAAGAATGGCTTCTTGTCAGTCTCCACTAACAAAAATAGGCAACACCAAGTCAGCTACTCCTCAGCATAGTTATGTCCGTCGCAGCCTTCTTGGGTTTCAGGAGGCACAAACAAACGTTATCACAATTATGGTGAAACGCTGAACACCTGCAAATAATTTTCAACGTAGTGGTTAATTGAAAACCTCTGTGGCATACTTCTTGGACAAAGCCAGTTACCTGTTCTGACGCAAAGAGGAGTATATAGAACCATGGTGGATTTCCAGCTGATGAAGTAAAGGATTATTAAAGGAACGGGATGACCATGGGGATCATCGTTAATTCTCTGAAACAGAATCCGCCCTTTTCACCTGCCAAACACATGCCCACTTCTCCTCTCTGGGGATAATAAAAACTAACCAGCGAACTGACAGAGGGCCTGACCCCCCCATCCACATCGACCACACACAAAAAAAAACCGTACCCTCCAGCTACTAATTATAATGCTAACTTGCAAAATTTCCCTGCATTTTAAAACAATGGTAAAATGGTGGTGGGATGATACTTAGAAGAATGGCTTCTTGTCTGTCTCCACTAACAAAAATAGGCAACACCAAGTCAGCTACTCCTCAGCATAGTTATGTCCGTCGCAGCCTTCTTGGGTTTCAGGAGGCACATACAAACGTTATCAAAATTATGGTGAAACGCTTAAAACCTGCAAATAATTTTCAACGTACTGGTTAATTTGAAAACTCTCCAGCATACTTCTTCTAACAAGCCAGGTACCTGTGCCCACGCATAGAGGAGTATATAGAAACATGGTGGAATCCCAGCTGATGAAGCAAAGGATTCTTAAAGGAATGAGATGACCATGCGGATCCTGTTTAATTCTCTGAAACAGAATCTGCACTTTTCACCTGCCAAACACATGCCCACTACTCTTCTCTGGGGATAATAAAAACAAACCAGCGATCTGACAGAGGGCCTGAACACCCATCCTGACCGACCCCACAAAAAAAAAAGTACCCTCCAGCTACTAATTATAATGCCAATTTGCAAAATTTTCCTGCATTTTTAAACAATGGAGAAATGATGGTGGGTTGATACTTAGAAGAATGGCTTCTTGTCAGTCTCCACTGACAAAAATAGGCAACACCAAGTCAGCTACGCCTCAGCATAGTTATGTCCGTAGCAGCCATATTTGGTTTCAGTAGGCACATACACACGTTATCACAATTATGGTGAAACGCTGAAAACCTGCAAAGGATTTTCAACATACTGGTTAATTGAAAAGCTCTCAGGCATACTTCTTGGAACAAGCCAGTTTCCTGTGCCCACGCATTGAGAAGTATATAGAACCTTGGTGGATTCCCAGCTCATAAAGCAAAGGATTCTTAAAGGAACATGATTACCATGCGGATCCTGTTTAATTCTCTGAAACAGATCCGCAGTTTTCACCTGCCATACTAATACCCACTTCTCCTCTCTGGGGATAATAAAAACAAACCAGCGAACTGACAGAGGGCCTGACCAACACATCCACACCGACCGCACAGGAAAAAAAAAAAAAAAACACAGTAGCCTCCAGCTACTAATTATAATGCTAACTTGCAAAATTTTCCTGCATTTTTAAACAATGGAAAAATGATGGTGAGATGATACTTAGAAGAATGGATTCTTGTCAGTCTCCACTAACAAAAATAGGCAAAACCAAATCATCTACGCCTCAGCATCGTTATGTTCCTGGCAGCCATCTTGGGTTTCAGGAGGCACAAACAAACGTTATCACAATTATGGTGAAACGCTGAACACCTGCAAATAATTTTCAACGTACTGGTTAATTGAAAAGCTCTGCGGCATACTTTTTGGAACAAGCCAGTTACCTGTTCCCACGCAAAGAGGAGTATATAGAACCATGGTGGATTTCCAGCTGATGAAGTAAAGGATTATTAAAGGAACGGGATGACCATGGGGATCATCGTTAATTCTCTGAAACAGAATCCGCCCTTTTCACCTGCCAAACACATGCCCACTTCTCCTCTCTGGGGATAATAAAAACTAACCAGCGAACTGACAGAGGGCCTCACCCCCCCATCCACATCGACCACACACACACAAAAAAACCGTACCCTCCAGCTACTAATTATAATGCTTACTTGCAAAATTTCCCTGCCTTTTAAAACAATGGAAAAATGGTGGTGGGATGATACTTAGAAGAATGGCTTCTTGTCAGTCTCCACTAAAAAAAATAGGCAACACCAAGTCTGCTACTCCTCAGCATAGTTATGTCCGTCGCAGCCTTCTTGGGTTTCAGGAGGCACAAACAAACGTTATCACAATTATGGTGAAACGCTGAACACCTGCAAATAATTTTCAACGTACTGGCTAATTGAAAAGCTCTGCGGCATACTTCTTGGAACAAGCCAGTTACCTGTTCCCACGAAAAGAAGAGTATATAGAACCATGGTGGATTTCCAGCTGATGAAGTAAAGGATTATTAAAGGAACGGGATGACCATGGGGATCATTGTTAATTCTCTGAAACAGAATCCGCCCTTTTCTCCTGCCAAATACATGTCCATTTCTCCTCTCTGGTTATAATAAAAACTAACCAGCGAACTGACAGAGGGCCTGACCCCGCCATCCACATCGACCACACACAAAAAAAACCGTACCCTCCAGCTACTTATTATAATGCTAACTTGCAAAATTTCCCTGCATTTTAAAAAATGCAAAAATGGTGGTGGGATGATACTTAGAAGAATGGCTTCTTGTCAGTCTCCACTGACAAAAATAGGAAACACCAAGTCAGCTACGCCTCAGCATAGTTATGTCCGTAGCAGCCATATTTGGTTTCAGTAGGCACATACACACGTTTTCACAACTATGGTGAAACGCTGAAAACCTGCAAAGGATTTTCAACATACTGGTTAATTGAAAAGCTCTGAGGCATACTTCTTGGAACAAACCAGTTTCCTGTGCCCACGCATACAGAAGTATATAGAACCATGGTGGATTCCCAGCTCATGAAGCAAAGGATTCTTAAAGGAACGGGATTACCATGCGGATCCTGTTTAATTCTCTAAAACAGATCCGCAGTTTTCACCTGCCATACTAATACCCACTTCTCCTCTCTGGGGATAATAAAAACAAACCAGCGAACTGACAGAGGGCCTGACCAACACATCCACAACGACCCCACGGGAAAAGAAAAAAAAAAAAACACCGTAATCTCCGGCTACTAATTATAATGCTAACTTGCAAAATTTTCCTGCATTTTTAAACAATGGAAAAATGATGGTGAGATGATACTTAGAAGAATGGATTCTTGTCAGTCTCCACTAACAAAAATAGGCAACACCAAGTCAGCTACTCCTCAGCATCGTTATGTCCGTCGCAGCCTTCTTGGGTTTCAGGAGGCCCAAACAAACGTTATCACAATTATGGTGAAACGCTGAACACCTGCAAATAATTTTCAACGTACTGGTTAATTGAAAAGCTCTGCGGCATACTTCTTGGAACAAGCCAGTTACCTGTTCCCACGCAAAGAGGAGTATATAGAACCATGGTGGATTTCCAGCTGATGAAGTAAAGGATTATTAAAGGAACGGGATGACCATGGGGATCATCGTTAATTCTCTGAAACAGAATCCGCCCTTTTCTCCTGCCAAACACATGCCCACTTCTCCTCTCTGGTTATAATAAAAACTAACCAGCGAACTGACAGAGGGCCTGACCCCCCCATCCACATCGACCACACAAAAAAAAAACCGTACCCTCCAGCTACTTATTATAATGCTAATTTGCAAAATTTCCCTGCATTTTAAAACAATGCAAAAATGGTGGTGGTATGATACTTAGAAGAATGGCTCCTTGTCTGTTTCCACTAACAAAAATAGGCAACACCAAGTCAGCTGCTCCTCAGCATAGTTATGCCCGTCGCAGCCTTCTTGGGTTTCAGGAGGCACATACAAACGTTACCAAAATTATGGTGAAACGCTGAAAACCTGCAAATAATTTTCCACGTACTGGTTAATTTGAAAACTCTCCAGCATACTTCTTGGAACAAGCCAGGTACCTGTGCCCACGCATAGAGGATTATATAGAAACATGGTGGAATCCCAGCTGATGAAGCAAAGGATTCTTAAAGGAATGAGAAGACCATGCGGATCCTCTTTATTTCTCTGAAACAGAATCCCCAATTTTCACCTGCCAAACACATGCCCACTACTCTTCTCTGGGGATAATAAAAACAAACCAGCGATCTGACAGATGGCCTGAACACCCATCCTGACCGACCCCACAAAAACAAAAAATACCCTCCACCTACTAATTATAATGACAATTTGCAAAATTTCCTTGCATTTTTAAACAATGGAGAAATGATGGTGGGATGATACTTAGAAGAATGGCTTCTTGTCAGTCTCCACTGACAAAAATAGGCAACACCAAGTCAGCTACGCCTCAGCATAGTTATGTCCGTAGCAGCCATATTTGGTTTCAGTAGGCACATACACACGTTATCACAATTATGGTGAAACGCTGAAAACCTGCAAAGGGTTTTCAACATACTGGTTAATTGAAAAGCTCTCAGGCATACTTCTTGGAAGAAGCCAGTTTCCTGTGCCCACGCATAGAGAAGTATATAGAACCATGGTGGATTCCCAGCTCATGAAGCAAAGGATTCTTAAAGGAACGGGATTACCATGCGGATCCTGTTTAATTCTCTGAAACAGATCTGCAGTTTTCACCTGCTATACTAATACCCACTTCTCCTCTCTGGGGATATTAAAAACAAACCAGTGAACTGAAAGAGGGCCTGACCAACACACCCACACCGACCCCACAGGAAAAAAAAAAAAAAAAAAAAGACACCGTAGCCTCCAGCTACTAATTATAATGCTAACTTGCAAAATTTTCCTGCATTTTTAAATAATGGAAAAATGATGGTGAGATGATACTTAGAAGAATGGATTCTTGTCAGTCTCCACTAACAAAAATAGGCAACACCAAGTCAGCTACGCCTCAGCATCCTTATGTTCGTGGCAGCCATCTTGGGTTTCAGGAGGCACAAACAAACGTTATCACAATTATGGTGAAACGCTGAACACGTGCAAATAATTTTCAACGTAGTGGTTAATTGAAAACTCTGCGGCATACTTCTTGGAACAAGCCAGTTACCTGTTCCCACGCAAAGAGGAGTATATAGAACCATGGTGGATTTCCAGCTGATGAAGTAAAGCATTATTAAAGGAACGGGATGACCATGGGGATCATCGTTAATTCTCTGAAACAGAATCCGCCCTTTTCACCTGCCAAACACATGCCCACTTCTCCTCTGTGGGGATAATAAAAACTAACCAGCGAACTGACAGAGGGCCTGACCCCCCCATCCACATCGACCACACACAAAAAATAACCGTACCCTCCAGCTACTTATTATAATGCTAACTTGCAAAATTTCCCTGCCTTTTAAAACAATGGAAAAATGGTGGTGGGATGATACTTAGAAGAATGGCTTCTTGTCTGTCTCCACTAACAAAAATAGGCAACACCAAGTCAGCTACTCCTCAGCATAGTTATGTCCGTCGCAGCCTTCTTGGGTTTCAGGAGGCACAAACAAACGTTATCTCAATTATGGTGAAACGCTGAACACCTGCAAATATTTTCAACGTACTGGTTAATTGAAAAGCCCTGCGGCATACTTCTTGGAACAAGCCAGTTACCTGTTCCCACGCAAAGAGGAGTATATAGAACCATGGTGGATTTCCAGCTGATGAAGTAAAGGATTATTAAAGGAACGGGATGACCATGGGGATCATCGTTAATTCTCTGAAACAGAATCCGCCCTTTTCCCTGCCAAACACATGCCCACTTCTCCTCTGTGGGGATAATAAAAACTAACCAGCGAACTGACAGAGGGCCTGACCCCCCCATCCACATCGACCACACACAGAAAAAAAAACCGTACCCTCCAGCTACTAATTATAATGCTAACTTGCAAAATTTCCCTGCATTTTAAAACAATGGAAAAATGATGGTGGGATGATACTTAGAAGAATGGCTTCTTGTCAGTCTCCACTAACAAAAATAGGCAACACCAAGTCAGCTACTCCTCAGTATAGTTATGTCCGTCGCAGCCTTCTTGGGCTTCAGGAGGCACAAACAAACGTTATCACAATTATGGTGAAACGCTGAACACCTGCAAATAATTTTCAACGTAGTGGTTAATTGAAAAGCTCTGCGGCATACTTCTTGGAACAAGCCAGTTACCTGTTCCGAGGAAAAGAGGAGTATATAGAACCATGGTGGATTTCCAGCTGATGAAGTAAAGGATTATTAAAGGAAAGGGATGACCATGGGGATCATCGTTAATTCTCTGAAACAGAATCCGCCCTTTTCACCTGCCAAACACATGCCCACTTCTCCTCTGTGGGGATAATAAAAACTAACCAGCGAACTGACAGAGGGCCTAACCCCCCCATCCACATCGACCACACCCAAAAAAAACCGTACCCTCCAGCTACTAATTATAATGCTAACTTGCAAAATTTTCCTGCATTTTTAAACAATGAAAAAATGATGGTGAGATGATACTTAGAAGAATGGAATCTTGTCAGTCTCCACTATCAAAAATAGGCAAAACCCAGTCAGCTACGCCTCAGCATAGTTATGTCCGTCGCAGCCTTCTTGGGTTTCAGGAGGCACAAACAAACGTTATCACAATTACGGTGAAACACTGAACACCTGCAAATAATTTTCAACGTAGTGGTTAATTGAAAAGCTCTGCGGCATACTTCTTGGAACAAGCCACTTACCTGTTCCCACGCAAAGAGGAGTATATAGAACCATGGTGGATTTCCAGCTGATGAAGTAAAGGATTATTAAAGGAACGGGATGACCATGGGGATCATCGTTAATTCTCTGAAAGAGAATCCGCCCTTTTCACCTGCCAAACACATGTCCACTTCTCCTCTGTGGGGATAATAAAAACTAACCAGCGAACTGACAAAGGGCCTAACCCCCCCATCCACATCGACCACACACAAAAAAAAACCGTTCCCTCCAGCTACTAATTATAATGCTAACTTGCAAAATTTTCCTGCATTTTTAAACAATGAAAAAATGATGGTGAGATGATACTTAGAAAAATGGATTCTTGTCAGTCTCCACTAACAAAAATAGGCAAAACCCAGGCAGCTACGCCTCAGCATAGTTATGTCCGTCGCAGCCTTCTTGGGTTTCAGGACGCACAAACAAACGTTATCACAATTATGGTGAAACGCTGAACACCTGCAAATAATTTTCAACGTAGTGGTAATTGAAAAGCTCTGCGGCATACTTCTTGGAACAAGCCAGTTACCTCTTCCCACGCAAAGAGGAGTATATAGAACCATGGTAGATTTCCAGCTGATGAAGTAAAGGATTATTAAAGGAACGGGATGAGCATGGGGATCATCGTTAATTCTCTGAAACAGAATCCGCCCTTTTCACCTGCCAAACACATGCCCACTTCTCCTCTCTGGGGATAATAAAAACTAACCAGCGAACTGACAGAGGGCCTGACCAACTCATCCACACCCACCCCACACGAAGAAAAAAAAAAAAACACCGTAGCCTCCAGCTACTAATTATAATGCTAACTTGCAAAATTTCCCTGCATTTTAAAACAATGGAAAAATGGTGGTGGGATGATACTTAGAAGAATGGCTTCTTGTCAGTCTCCACTAACAAAAATAGGCAACACCAAGTCAGCTACTCCTCAGCATAGTTATGTCCGTCGCAGCCTTCTTGGGTTTCAGGAGGCACAAACAAACGTTATCACAATTATGGTGAAACGCTGAACACCTGCAAATAATTTTCAACATAGTGGTTAATTGAAAACCTCTGTGGCATACTTCTTGGACAAAGCCAGTTACCTGTTCTGACGCAAAGAGGAGTATATAGAACCATGGTGGATTTCCAGCTGATGAAGTAAAGGATTATTAAAGGAACGGGATGACCATGGGGATCATCGTTAATTCTCTGAAACAGAATCCGCCCTTTTCACCTGCCAAACACATGCCCACTTCTCCTCTCTGGGGATAATAAAAACTAACCAGCGAACTGACAGAGGGCCTGACCCCCCCATCCACATCGACCACACACAAAAAAAAACCGTACCCTCCAGCTACTAATTATAATGCTAACTTGCAAAATTTCCCTGCATTTTAAAACAATGGTAAAATGGTGGTGGGATGATACTTAGAAGAATGGCTTCTTGTCTGTCTCCACTAACAAAAATAGGCAACACCAAGTCAGCTACTCCTCAGCATAGTTATGTCCGTCGCAGCCTTCTTGGGTTTCAGGAGGCACATACAAACGTTATCAAAATTATGGTGAAACGCTTAAAACCTGCAAATAATTTTCAACGTACTGGTTAATTTGAAAACTCTCCAGCATACTTCTTCTAACAAGCCAGGTACCTGTGCCCACGCATAGAGGAGTATATAGAAACATGGTGGAATCCCAGCTGATGAAGCAAAGGATTCTTAAAGGAATGAGATGACCATGCGGATCCTGTTTAATTCTCTGAAACAGAATCTGCACTTTTCACCTGCCAAACACATGCCCACTACTCTTCTCTGGGGATAATAAAAACAAACCAGCGATCTGACAGAGGGCCTGAACACCCATCCTGACCGACCCCACAAAAAAAAAAGTACCCTCCAGCTACTAATTATAATGCCAATTTGCAAAATTTTCCTGCATTTTTAAACAATGGAGAAATGATGGTGGGTTGATACTTAGAAGAATGGCTTCTTGTCAGTCTCCACTGACAAAAATAGGCAACACCAAGTCAGCTACGCCTCAGCATAGTTATGTCCGTAGCAGCCATATTTGGTTTCAGTAGGCACATACACACGTTATCACAATTATGGTGAAACGCTGAAAACCTGCAAAGGATTTTCAACATACTGGTTAATTGAAAAGCTCTCAGGCATACTTCTTGGAACAAGCCAGTTTCCTGTGCCCACGCATTGAGAAGTATATAGAACCTTGGTGGATTCCCAGCTCATAAAGCAAAGGATTCTTAAAGGAACAGGATTACCATGCGGATCCTGTTTAATTCTCTGAAACAGATCCGCAGTTTTCACCTGCCATACTAATACCCACTTCTCCTCTCTGGGGATAATAAAAACAAACCAGCGAACTGACAGAGGGCCTGACCAACACATCCACACCGACCGCACAGGAAAAAAAAAAAAAAAACACAGTAGCCTCCAGCTACTAATTATAATGCTAACTTGCAAAATTTTCCTGCATTTTTAAACAATGGAAAAATGATGGTGAGATGATACTTAGAAGAATGGATTCTTGTCAGTCTCCACTAACAAAAATAGGCAAAACCAAATCATCTACGCCTCAGCATCGTTATGTTCCTGGCAGCCATCTTGGGTTTCAGGAGGCACAAACAAACGTTATCACAATTATGGTGAAACGCTGAACACCTGCAAATAATTTTCAACGTACTGGTTAATTGAAAAGCTCTGCGGCATACTTTTTGGAACAAGCCAGTTACCTGTTCCCACGCAAAGAGGAGTATATAGAACCATGGTGGATTTCCAGCTGATGAAGTAAAGGATTATTAAAGGAACGGGATGACCATGGGGATCATCGTTAATTCTCTGAAACAGAATCCGCCCTTTTCACCTGCCAAACACTTGCCCACTTCTCCTCTCTGGGGATAATAAAAACTAACCAGCGAACTGACAGAGGGCCTCACCCCCCCATCCACATCGACCACACACACAAAAAAAAACCGTACCCTCCAGCTACTAATTATAATGCTTACTTGCAAAATTTCCCTGCCTTTTAAAACAATGGAAAAATTTTGGTGGGATGATACTTAGAAGAATGGCTTCTTGTCAGTCTCCACTAAAAAAAATAGGCAACACCAAGTCTGCTACTCCTCAGCATAGTTATGTCCGTCGCAGCCTTCTTGGGTTTCAGGAGGCACAAACAAACGTTATCACAATTATGGTGAAACGCTGAACACCTGCAAATAATTTTCAACGTACTGGCTAATTGAAAAGCTCTGCGGCATACTTCTTGGAACAAGCCAGTTACCTGTTCCCACGAAAAGAAGAGTATATAGAACCATGGTGGATTTCCAGCTGATGAAGTAAAGGATTATTAAAGGAACGGGATGACCATGGGGATCATTGTTAATTCTCTGAAACAGAATCCGCCGTTTTCTCCTGCCAAATACATGTCCATTTCTCCTCTCTGGTTATAATAAAAACTAACCAGCGAACTGACAGAGGGCCTGACCCCGCCATCCACATCGACCACACACAAAAAAAACCGTACCCTCCAGCTACTTATTATAATGCTAACTTGCAAAATTTCCCTGCATTTTAAAAAATGCAAAAATGGTGGTGGGATGATACTTAGAAGAATGGCTTCTTGTCAGTCTCCACTGACAAAAATAGGAAACACCAAGTCAGCTACGCCTCAGCATAGTTATGTCCGTAGCAGCCATATTTGGTTTCAGTAGGCACATACACACGTTTTCACAACTATGGTGAAACGCTGAAAACCTGCAAAGGATTTTCAACATACTGGTTAATTGAAAAGCTCTGAGGCATACTTCTTGGAACAAACCAGTTTCCTGTGCCCACGCATACAGAAGTATATAGAACCATGGTGGATTCCCAGCTCATGAAGCAAAGGATTCTTAAAGGAACGGGATTACCATGCGGATCCTGTTTAATTCTCTAAAACAGATCCGCAGTTTTCACCTGCCATACTAATACCCACTTCTCCTCTCTGGGGATAATAAAAACAAACCAGCGAACTGACAGAGGGCCTGACCAACACATCCACAACGACCCCACGGGAAAAGAAAAAAAAAAAACACCGTAATCTCCGGCTACTAAATATAATGCTAACTTGCAAAATTTTCCTGCATTTTTAAACAATGGAAAAATGATGGTGAGATGATACTTAGAAGAATGGATTCTTGTCAGTCTCCACTAACAAAAATAGGCAACACCAAGTCAGCTACTCCTCAGCATCGTTATGTCCGTCGCAGCCTTCTTGGGTTTCAGGAGGCCCAAACAAACGTTATCACAATTATGGTGAAACGCTGAACACCTGCAAATAATTTTCAACGTACTGGTTAATTGAAAAGCTCTGCGGCATACTTCTTGGAACAAGCCAGTTACCTGTTCCCACGCAAAGAGGAGTATATAGAACCATGGTGGATTTCCAGCTGATGAAGTAAAGGATTATTAAAGGAACGGGATGACCATGGGGATCATCGTTAATTCTCTGAAACAGAATCCGCCCTTTTCTCCTGCCAAACACATGCCCACTTCTCCTCTCTGGTTATAATAAAAACTAACCAGCGAACTGACAGAGGGCCTGACCCCCCCATCCACATCGACCACACAAAAAAAAAACCGTACCCTCCAGCTACTTATTATAATGCTAATTTGCAAAATTTCCCTGCATTTTAAAACAATGCAAAAATGGTGGTGGGATGATACTTAGAAGAATGGCTCCTTGTCTGTTTCCACTAACAAAAATAGGCAACACCAAGTCAGCTGCTCCTCAGCATAGTTATGCCCGTCGCAGCCTTCTTGGGTTTCAGGAGGCACATACAAACGTTACCAAAATTATGGTGAAACGCTGAAAACCTGCAAATAATTTTCCACGTACTGGTTAATTTGAAAACTCTCCAGCATACTTCTTGGAACAAGCCAGGTACCTGTGCCCACGCATAGAGGAGTATATAGAAACATGGTGGAATCCCAGCTGATGAAGCAAAGGATTCTTAAAGGAATGAGAAGACCATGCGGATACTCTTTATTTCTCTGAAACAGAATCCCCAATTTTCACCTGCCAAACACATGCCCACTACTCTTCTCTGGGGATAATAAAAACAAACCAGCGATCTGACAGATGGCCTGAACACCCATCCTGACCGACCCCACAAAAACAAAAAATACCCTCCACCTACTAATTATAATGACAATTTGCAAAATTTCCTTGCATTTTTAAACAATGGAGAAATGATGGTGGGATGATACTTAGAAGAATGGCTTCTTGTCAGTCTCCACTGACAAAAATAGGCAACACCAAGTCAGCTACGCCTCAGCATAGTTATGTCCGTAGCAGCCATATTTGGTTTCAGTAGGCACATACACACGTTATCACAATTATGGTGAAACGCTGAAAACCTGCAAAGGGTTTTCAACATACTGGTTTATTGAAAAGCTCTCAGGCATACTTCTTGGAAGAAGCCAGTTTCCTGTGCCCACGCATAGAGAAGTATATAGAACCATGGTGGATTCCCAGCTCATGAGGCAAAGGATTCTTAAAGGAACGGGATTACCATGCGGATCCTGTTTAATTCTCTGAAACAGATCTGCAGTTTTCACCTGCTATACTAATACCCACTTCTCCTCTCTGGGGATATTAAAAACAAACCAGTGAACTGAAAGAGGGCCTGACCAACACACCCACACCGACCCCACAGGAAAAAAAAAAAAAAAAAAAGACACCGTAGCCTCCAGCTACTAATTATAATGCTAACTTGCAAAATTTTCCTGCATTTTTAAATAATGGAAAAATGATGGTGAGATGATACTTAGAAGAATGGATTCTTGTCAGTCTCCACTAACAAAAATAGGCAACACCAAGTCAGCTACGCCTCAGCATCCTTATGTTCGTGGCAGCCATCTTGGGTTTCAGGAGGCACAAACAAACGTTATCACAATTATGGTGAAACGCTGAACACGTGCAAATAATTTTCAACGTAGTGGTTAATTCAAAACTCTGCGGCATACTTCTTGGAACAAGCCAGTTACCTGTTCCCACGCAAAGAGGAGTATATAGAACCATGGTGGATTTCCAGCTGATGAAGTAAAGCATTATTAAAGGAACGGGATGACCATGGGGATCATCGTTAATTCTCTGAAACAGAATCCGCCCTTTTCACCTGCCAAACACATGCCCACTTCTCCTCTGTGGGGATAATAAAAACTAACCAGCGAACTGACAGAGGGCCTGACCCCCCCATCCACATCGACCACACACAAAAAATAACCGTACCCTCCAGCTACTTATTATAATGCTAACTTGCAAAATTTCCCTGCCTTTTAAAACAATGGAAAAATGGTGGTGGGATGATACTTAGAAGAATGGCTTCTTGTCTGTCTCCACTAACAAAAATAGGCAACACCAAGTGAGCTACTCCTCAGCATAGTTATGTCCGTCGCAGCCTTCTTGGGTTTCAGGAGGCACAAACAAACGTTATGTCAATTATGGTGAAACGCTGAACACCTGCAAATATTTTCAACGTACTGGTTAATTGAAAAGCCCTGCGGCATACTTCTTGGAACAAGCCAGTTACCTGTTCCCACGCAAAGAGGAGTATATAGAACCATGGTGGATTTCCAGCTGATGAAGTAAAGGATTATTAAAGGAACGGGATGACCATGGGGATCATCGTTAATTCTCTGAAACAGAATCCGCCCTTTTCCCTGCCAAACACATGCCCACTTCTCCTCTGTGGGGATAATAAAAACTAACCAGCGAACTGACAGAGGGCCTGACCCCCCCATCCACATCCACCACACACAGAAAAAAAAACCGTACCCTCCAGCTACTAATTATAATGCTAACTTGCAAAATTTCCCTGCATTTTAAAACAATGGAAAAATGATGGTGGGATGATACTTAGAAGAATGGCTTCTTGTCAGTCTCCACTAACAAAAATAGGCAACACCAAGTCAGCTACTCCTCAGTATAGTTATGTCCGTCGCAGCCTTCTTGGGCTTCAGGAGGCACAAACAAACGTTATCACAATTATGGTGAAACGCTGAACACCTGCAAATAATTTTCAACGTAGTGGTTAATTGAAAAGCTCTGCGGCATACTTCTTGGAACAAGCCAGTTACCTGTTCCGAGGAAAAGAGGAGTATATAGAACCATGGTGGATTTCCAGCTGATGAAGTAAAGGATTATTAAAGGAAAGGGATGACCATGGGGATCATCGTTAATTCTCTGAAACAGAATCCGCCCTTTTCACCTGCCAAACACATGCCCACTTCTCCTCTGTGGGGATAATAAAAACTAACCAGCGAACTGACAGAGGGCCTGTGTAACCCCCCCATCCACATCGACCACACACAAAAAAAAACCGTTCCCTCCAGCTACTAATTATAATGCTAACTTGCAAAATTTTCCTGCATTTTTAAACAATGAAAAAATGATGATGAGATGATACTTAGAAAAATGGAATCTTGTCAGTCTCCACTAACAAAAATAGGCAAAACCCAGGCAGCTACGCCTCAGCATAGTTATGTCCGTCGCAGCCTTCTTGGGTTTCAGGACGCACAAACAAACGTTATCACAATTACGGTGAAACGCTGAACACCTGCAAATAATTTTCAACGTAGTGGTAATTGAAAAGCTCTGCGGCATACTTCTTGGAACAAGCCAGTTACCTGTTCCCACGCAAAGAGGAGTATATAGAACCATGGTAGATTTCCAGCTGATGAAGTAAAGGATTATTAAAGGAACGGGATGACCATGGGGATCATCGTTAATTCTCTGAAACAGAATCCGCCCTTTTCACCTGCCAAACACATGCCCACTTCTCCTCTCTGGGGATAATAAAAACTAACCAGCGAACTGACAGAGGGCCTGACCAACTCATCCACACCCACCCCACACGAAAAAAAAAAAAAAAAAACACCGTAGCCTCCAGCTACTAATTATAATGCTAACTTGCAAAATTTCCCTGCATTTTAAAACAATGGAAAAATGGTGGTGGGATGATACTTAGAAGAATGGCTTCTTGTCAGTCTCCACTAACAAAAATAGGCAACACCAAGTCAGCTACTCCTCAGCATAGTTATGTCCGTCGCAGCCTTCTTGGGTTTCAGGAGGCACAAACAAACGTTATCACAATTATGGTGAAACGCTGAACACCTGCAAATAATTTTCAACGTAGTGGTTAATTGAAAACCTCTGTGGCATACTTCTTGGACAAAGCCAGTTACCTGTTCTGACGCAAAGAGGAGTATATAGAACCATGGTGGATTTCCAGCTGATGAAGTAAAGGATTATTAAAGGAACGGGATGACCATGGGGATCATCGTTAATTCTCTGAAACAGAATCCGCCCTTTTCACCTGCCAAACACATGCCCACTTCTCCTCTCTGGGGATAATAAAAACTAACCAGCGAACTGACAGAGGGCCTGACCCCCCCATCAACATCGACCACACAAAAAAAAAACCGTACCCTCCAGCTACTAATTATAATGCTAACTTGCAAAATTTCCCTGCATTTTAAAACAATGGTAAAATGGTGGTGGGATGATACTTAGAAGAATGGCTTCTTGTCTGTCTCCACTAACAAAAATAGGCAACACCAAGTCAGCTACTCCTCAGCATAGTTATGTCCGTCGCAGCCTTCTTGGGTTTCAGGAGGCACATACAAACGTTATCAAAATTATGGTGAAACGCTTAAAACCTGCAAATAATTTTCAACGTACTGGTTAATTTAAAAACTCTCCAGCATACTTCTTCTAACAAGCCAGGTACCTGTGCCCACGCATAGAGGAGTATATAGAAACATGGTGGAATCCCAGCTGATGAAGCAAAGGATTCTTAAAGGAATGAGATGACCATGCGGATCCTGTTTAATTCTCTGAAACAGAATCTGCACTTTTCACCTGCCAAACACATGCCCACTACTCTTCTCTGGGGATAATAAAAACAAACCAGCGATCTGACAGAGGGCCTGAACACCCATCCTGACCGACCCCACAAAAAAAAAAAAGTACCCTCCAGCTACTAATTATAATGCCAATTTGCAAAATTTTCCTGCATTTTTAAACAATGGAGAAATGATGGTGGGTTGATACTTAGAAGAATGGCTTCTTGTCAGTCTCCACTGACAAAAATAGGCAACACCAAGTCAGCTACGCCTCAGCATAGTTATGTCCGTAGCAGCCATATTTGGTTTCAGTAGGCACATACACACGTTATCACAATTATGGTGAAACGCTGAAAACCTGCAAAGGATTTTCAACATACTGGTTAATTGAAAAGCTCTCAGGCATACTTCTTGGAACAAGCCAGTTTCCTGTGCCCACGCATTGAGAAGTATATAGAACCTTGGTGGATTCCCAGCTCATAAAGCAAAGGATTCTTAAAGGAACATGATTACCATGCGGATCCTGTTTAATTCTCTGAAACAGATCCGCAGTTTTCACCTGCCATACTAATACCCACTTCTCCTCTCTGGGGATAATAAAAACAATCCAGCGAAATGACAGAGGGCCTGACCAACACATCCACACCGACCGCACAGGAAAAAAAAAAAAAAAACACAGTAGCCTCCAGCTACTAATTATAATGCTAACTTGCAAAATTTTCCTGCATTTTTAAACAATGGAAAAATGATGGTGAGATGATACTTAGAAGAATGGATTCTTGTCAGTCTCCACTAACAAAAATAGGCAAAACCAAATCATCTACGCCTCAGCATCGTTATGTTCCTGGCAGCCATCTTGGGTTTCAGGAGGCACAAACAAACGTTATCACAATTATGGTGAAACGCTGAACACCTGCAAATAATTTTCAACGTACTGGTAAATTGAAAAGCTCTGCGGCATACTTTTTGGAACAAGCCAGTTACCTGTTCCCACGCAAAGAGGAGTATATAGAACCATGGTGGATTTCCAGCTGATGAAGTAAAGGATTATTAAAGGAACGGGATGACCATGGGGATCATCGTTAATTCTCTGAAACAGAATCCGCCCTTTTCACCTGCCAAACACATGCCCACTTCTCCTCTCTGGGGATAATAAAAACTAACCAGCGAACTGACAGAGGGCCTCACCCCCCCATCCACATCGACCACACACACAAAAAAAAACCGTACCCTCCAGCTACTAATTATAATGCTTACTTGCAAAATTTCCCTGCCTTTTAAAACAATGGAAAAATGGTGGTGGGATGATACTTAGAAGAATGGCTTCTTGTCAGTCTCCACTAAAAAAAATAGGCAACACCAAGTCTGCTACTCCTCAGCATAGTTATGTCCGTCGCAGCCTTCTTGGGTTTCAGGAGGCACAAACAAACGTTATCACAATTATGGTGAAACGCTGAACACCTGCAAATAATTTTCAACGTAGTGGTTAATTGAAAACCTCTGTGGCATACTTCTTGGACAAAGCCAGTTACCTGTTCCGACGCAAAGAGGAGTATATAGAACCATGGTGGATTTCCAGCTGATGAAGTAAAGGATTATTAAAGGAACGGGATGACCATGGGGATCATCGTTAATTCTCTGAAACAGAATCCGCCCTTTTCACCTGCCAAACACATGCCCACTTCTCCTCTCTGGGGATAATAAAAACTAACCAGCGAACTGACAGAGGGCCTGACCCCCCCATCCACATCGACCACACACAAAAAAAAACCGTACCCTCCAGCTACTAATTATAATGCTAACTTGCAAAATTTCCCTGCATTTTAAAACAATGGTAAAATGGTGGTGGGATGATACTTAGAAGAATGGCTTCTTGTCTGTCTCCACTAACAAAAATAGGCAACACCAAGTCAGCTACTCCTCAGCATAGTTATGTCCGTCGCAGCCTTCTTGGGTTTCAGGAGGCACATACAAACGTTATCAAAATTATGGTGAAACGCTGAAAACCTGCAAATAATTTTCAACGTACTGGTTAATTTGAAAACTCTGAAGCATACTTCTTCTAACAAGCCAGGTACCTGTGCCCACGCATAGAGGAGTATATAGAAACATGGTGGAATCCCAGCTGATGAAGCAAAGGATTCTTAAAGGAATGAGATGACCATGCGGATCCTGTTTAATTCTCTGAAACAGAAATCGCACTTTTCACCTGCCAAACACATGCCCACTACTCTTCTCTGGGGATAATAAAAACAAACCAGCGATCTTACAGAGGGCCTGAACACCCATCCTGACCGACCCCACAAAAAAAAAAAGTACCCTCCAGCTACTAATTATAATGCCAATTTGCAAAATTTTCCTGCATTTTTAAACAATGGAGAAATGATGGTGGGTTGATACTTAGAAGAATGGCTTCTTGTCAGTCTCCACTGACAAAAATAGGCAACACCAAGTCAGCTACGCCTCAGCATAGTTATGTCCGTAGCAGCCATATTTGGTTTCAGTAGGCACATACACACGTTATCACAATTATGGTGAAACGCTGAAAACCTGCAAAGGATTTTCAACATACTGGTTAATTGAAAAGCTCTGAGGCATACTTCTTGGAACAAGCCAGTTTCCTGTGCCCACGCATTGAGAAGTATATAGAACCTTGGTGGATTCCCAGCTCATAAAGCAAAGGATTCTTAAAGGAACGGGATTACCATGCGGATCCTGTTTAATTCTCTGAAACAGATCCGCAGTTTTCACCTGCCATACTAATACCCACTTCTCCTCTCTGGGGATAATAAAAACAAACCAGCGAACTGACAGAGGGCCTGACCAACACATCCACACCGACCCCACAGGAAAAAAAAAAAAAAACACAGTAGCCTCAAGCTACTAATTATAATGCTAACTTGCAAAATTTTCCTGCATTTTTAAACAATGGAAAAATGATGGTGAGATGATACTTAGAAGAATGGATTCTTGTCAGTCTCCACTAACAAAAATAGAGAAAAACCAAGTCAGCTACGCCTCAGCATAGTTATGTTCGTGGCAGCCATCTTGGGTTTCAGGAGGCACAAACAAACGTAATCACAATTATGGTGAAACGCTGAACACCTGCAAATAATTTTCAAAGTGCTGGTTAATTGAAAAGCTCTGCGGCATACTTCTTGGAACAAGCCAGTTACCTGTTCCCACGCAAAGACGAGTATATAGAACCATGGTGGATTTCCAGCTGATGAAGTAAAGGATTATTAAAGGTACGGGATGACCATGGGGATCATCGTTAATTCTCTGAAACAGAATCCGCCCTTTTCTCCTGCCAAACACATGCCCACTTCTCCTCTCTGGTTATAATAAAAACTAACCAGCGAACTGACAGAGGGCCTGACCCCCCCATCCACATCGACCACACACAAAAAAAAAACCGTACCCTCCAGCTACTTATTATAATGCTAACTTGCAAAATTTCCCTGCATTTTAAAACAATGGAAAAATGGTGGTGGGATGATACTTAGAAGAATGGCTTCTTGTCTGTCTCCACTAACAAAAATAGGCAACACCAAGTCAGCTACTCCTCAGCATAGTTATGTCTGTCGCAGCCTTCTTGGGTTTCAGGAGGCACATACAAACGTTATCAAAATTATGGTGAAACGCTGAAAACCTACAAATAATTTTCAACGTACTGGTTAATTTGAAAACTTTCCAGCATACTTCTTGGAACAAGCCAGGTACCTGTGCCCACGCATAGAGGAGTATATAGAAACATGGTGGAATCCCAGCTGATGAAGCAAAGGATTCTTAAAGGAATGAGATGACCATGCGGAACCTGTTTAATTCTCCGAAACAGAATCCTCACTTTTCCCCTGCCAAACACATGCCCATTACTCTTCTCTGGGGATAATAAAAACAAACCAGCGATCTGACAGAGGGCCTGAACACCCATCCTGACCGACCCACAAAAAAAAAAAGTACCGTCCATCTACTAATTATAATGCCAATTTGCAAAATTTCCCTGCATTTTTAAACAATGGAGAAATGATGGTGGGATGATACTTAGAAGAATGGCTTCTTGTCAGTCTCCACTAACAAAAATAGGCAACACCAAGTCAGCTACTCCTCAGCATAGTTATGTCCGTCCCAGGCTTCTTGGGTTTCAGGAGGCACAAACAAACGTTATCACAATTATGGTGAAACGCTGAACACCTGCAAATAATTTTCAACGTACTGGTTAATTTGAAAACCCTCCAGCATACTTCTTGGAACAAGCCAGGTACCTGTGCCCACGCATAGAGGAGTATATAGAAACATGGTGGAATCCCAGCTGATGAAGCAAAGGATTCTTAAAGGAATTAGATGACCATGCGGATCCTGTTTAATTCTCCGAAACAGAATCCTCACATTTCCCTGCCAAACACATGCCCACTACTCTTCTCTCGGGATAATAAAAACAAACCAGTGATCTGACAGAGGGCCTGAACACCCATCCTGACCGACCCCACAAAAAAAAAAAGTACTCTCCAGCGAATAATTATAATGCCAATTTGCAAAATTTCCCTGCATTTTTAAACAATGGAGAAATGATGGTGGGATGATACTTAGAAGAATGGCTTCTTGTCAGTCTCCACTGACAAAAAAAGGCAACACCAAGTCAGCTATGCCTCAGCATAGTTATGTCCGTAGCAGCCATATTTGGTTTCAGTAGGCACATACACACGTTATCACAATTATGGTGAAACGCTGAAAACCTGCAAAGGATTTTCAACATACTGGATAATTGAAAAACTCTGAGGCATACTTCTTGGAACAAGCCAGTTTCCTGTGCCCACGCATAGAGAAGTATATAGCACCATGGTGGATTCCCAGCTCATGAAGCAAAGGATTCTTAAAGGAACAGGATTACCATGCGGATCCTGTTTAATTCTCTGAAACAGATCCGCAGTTTTCACCTGCCATACTAATACCCACTTCTCCTCTCTGGGGATAATAAAAACAAACCAGCGAACTGACAGAGGGCCTGACCAACACATCCACACCGACCCCACAGGAAAAAAAAAAAAAAAAAAAAAAACCACCGTAGCCTCCAGCTACTAATTATAATGCTAACTTGCAAAATTTTCCTGCATTTTTAAACAATGGAAAAATGATGGTGAGATGATACTTAGAAGAATGGATTCTTGTCAGTCTCCACTAACAAAAATAGGCAATACCAAGTCAGCTACGCCTGAGCATCGTTATGTCCGTCGCAGCTTTCTTGGGTCTCAGGAGGCACAAACAAACGTTATCACAATTATGGTGAAACGCTGAAAACCTGCAAATAATTTTCTACCTAGTGGTTAATTGAAAAGCTCTGCGGCATACTTCTTGGAACAAGCCAGTTACCTGTTCCCACACAAAGAGGAGTATATAGAACCATAGTGGATTTCCAGCTGATGAAGTAAAGGATTATTAAAGGAATGGGATGACCATGGGGATCATCATTAATTCTCTGAAAGAGAATCTGCCCTTTTCACCTGCCAAACACATGCCCACTTCTCCTCTCTGGGGATAATAAAAACTAACCAGCGAACTGACAGAGGGCCTGATCAACACATCCACATCGACCACACACACACAAAAAAAACCGTGAACTCCAGCTACTAATTATAATGCTAACTTGCAAAATTTCCCTGCATTTTAAAACAATGGAAAAATGGTGGTGGGATGATAATTAGAAGAATGGATTCTTGTCAATCTCCACTAACAAAAATAGGCAAAACCAAATCAGCTACGCCTCAGCATCGTTTTGTTCGTGGCAGCCTTCTTGGGTTTCAGGAGGCACAAACAAACGTTATCACAATTATGGTGAAACCCTGAACACCTGCAAATAATTTTCATCGTAGTGGTTAATTGAAAAGCTCTGCGGCATACTTCTTGGAACAAGCCAGTTACCTGTCCCACGCAAAGAGGAGTATATAGAACCATGGTGGATTTCCAGCTGATGAAGTAAAGGATTATTAAAGGAACGGGATGACCATGGGGATCATCGTTAATTCTCTGACACAGAATCCGCCCTTTTCTCCTGCCAAACACATGCCCACTTCTCCTCTCTGGTTATAATAAAAACTAACCAGCGAACTGACAGAGGGCCTGAACCCCCCATCCACATCGACCACACAAAAAAAAAAACCGTACCCTCCAGCTACTAATTATAATACTAACTTGCAAAATTTTCCTGCATTTTAAAACAATGCAAAAATGGTGGTGGGATGATACTTAGAAGAATGGCTTCTTGTCAGTCTCCACTAACAAAAATAGGCAACACCAAGTCAGATACTCACCAGCATAGTTATGTCCGTCACAGCCTTCTTGGTTTCAGGAGGCACAAACAAACGTTATCACAATTATGGTGAAACGCTGAACACCTGCAAATAATTTTCAACGTACTGGTTAATTGAAAAGCTCTGTGGCATACTTCTTGGAACAAGCCAGTTACCTGTTACGACGCAAAGAGGAGTATATGGAACCATGGTGGATTTCCAGCTGAAGAAGTAAAGGATTATTAAAGGAACGGGATGACCATGGGGATAATCGTTAATTCTCTGAAACAGAATCCGCCCTTTTCACCTGCCAAACACATGCCCACTTCTCCTCTCTGGGGATAATAAAAACTAACCAGCGAACTGACAGTGGGCCTGCCCCTCCCATCCACATCGACCACACACACAAAAAAACCGTACCCTCCAGCTACTAATTATAATGCTAACTTGCAAAATTTCCCTGCATTTTAAAACAATGCAAAAATGGTGGTGGGATGATACTTAGAAGAATGGCTTCTTGTCAGTCTCCACTAACAAAAATAGGCAACACCAAGTCAGCTACTCCTCAGCATAGTTATTTCCGTCGCAGCCTTCTTGGGTTTCAGGAGGCACAAACAAACGTTATCACAATTATGGTGAAATGCTGAACACCTGCAAATAATTTTCAACGTACTGGTTAATTTGAAAACCCTCCAGCATACTTCTTGGAACAAGCCAGGTACCTGTGACCACGCATAGAGGAGTATATAGAAACATGGTGGAATCCCAGCTGATGAAGCAAAGGATTCTTAAAGGAATGAGATGACCATGCGGATCCTGTTTAATTCTCTGAAACAGAATCCGCACTTTTCTCCTGCCAAACACATGCCCACTACTCTTCTCTGGGGATAATAAAAACAAACCAGCGATCTGACAGAGGGCCTGAACACCCATCCTGACCGACCCCACAAAAAAAAAAAGTACCCTCCAGCGAATAATTATAATGCCAATTTGCAAAATTTCCCTGCATTTTTAAACAATGGAGAAAAGATGTTGGGATGATACTTAGAAGAATGGCTTCTTGTCAGTCTCCACTGACAAAAATAGGCAACACCAAGTCAGCTACGCCTCAGCATAGTAATGTCCGTAGCAGCCATATTTGGTTTCAGGAGACACATACACACGTTATCACAATTATGGTGAAACGCTGAAAACCTGCAAAGGATTTTCAACATACTGGTTAATTGAAAAGCTCTGAGGCATACTTCTTGGAACAAGCCAGTTTCCTGTGCCCACGCATAGAGAAGTATATAGAATCATGGTGGATTCCCAGCTCATGAAGCAAAAGATTCTTAAAGGAACGGGATTACCATGCGGATCCTGTTTAATTCTCTGAAACAGATCCGCAGTTTTCACCTGCCATACTAATACCCACTTCTCCTCTCTGGGGATAATAAAAACAAACCAGCGAACTGACAGAGGGCCTGACCAACACATCCACACCGACCCCACAGGAAAAAAAAAAAAAAAACACCGTAGCCTCCAGCTACTAATTATAATGCTAACTTGCAAAATTTTCCTGCATTTTTAAACAATGGAAAAATGATGGTGAGATGATACTTAGAAGAATGGATTCTTGTCAGTCTCCACTAACAAAAATAGGCAACACCAAGTCAGCTACGCCTCAGCATCGTTATGTCCGTCGCAGCCTTATTGGGTTTCAGGAGGCACAAACAAACGTTATCACAATTATGGTGAAACGCTGAACACCTGCAAATAATTTTCTACCTAGTGGTTAATTGAAAAGCTCTGCGGCATACTTCTTGGAACAAGCCACTTACCTGTTCCCACGCAAAGAGGAGTATATAGAACCATGGTGGATTTCCAGCTGATGAAGTAAAGGATTATTAAAGGAATGGGATGACCAAGGGGATCATCATTAATTCTCTGAAAGAGAATCCGCCCTTTTCACCTGCCAAACACATGCCCACTTCTCCTCTCTGGGGATAATAAAAACTAACCAGCGAACTGCAGAGGGCCTGATCAACACATCCACATCGACCACACACACAAAAAAAAACCGTGCCCTCCAGCTACTAATTATAATGCTAACTTGCAAAATTTCCCTGCATTTTAAAACAATGGAAAAATGGTGGTGGGATGATACTTAGAAGAATGGCTTCTTGTCAGTATCCACTAACAAAAATAGGCAACACCAAGTCAGCTACTCCCCAGCATAGTTATGTCCGTCGCAGCCTTCTTGGGTTTCAGGAGGCACAAACAAACGTTATCACAATTATGGTGAAACGCTGAACACCTGCAAATAATTTTCAACGTACTGGCTAATTGAAAAGCTCTGCGGCATACTTCTTGGAACAAGCCAGTTACCTGTTACCACGCAAAGAGGAGTATATAGAACCATGGTGGATGTCCAGCTGAAGAAGTAAAGGATTATTAAAGGAACGGGATGACCATGGGGATCATCGTTAATTCTCTGAAACAGAATCCGCCCTTTTCACCTGCCAAACACATGCCCACTTCTCCTCTCTGGGGATAATAAAAACTAACCAGTGAACTGACAGAGGGCCTGACCCACCCATCCACATCGACCACACACAAAAAAAAACCGTACCCTCCAGCTACTAATTATAATGCTAACTTGCAAAACTTCCCTGCATTTTAAAACAATGGAAAAATGGTGGTGGGATGATACTAAGAAGAATGGCTTCTTGTCTGTCTCCACTAACAAAAATAGGCAACACCAAGTCAGCTACTCCTCAGCATAGTTATGTCCGTCGCAGCCTTCTTGGGTTTCAGGAGGCACATACAAACGTTATCACAATTATGGTGAAACGCTGAACACCTGCAAATAATTTTCAACGTACTGGTTAATTTGAAAACTCTCCAGCATACTTCTTGGAACAAGCCAGGTACCTGTGCCCACGCATAGAGGAGTATATAGAAACATGGTGGAATCCCAGCTGATGAAGCAAAGGATTCTTAAAGGAATGAGATGACCATGCGGATCCTGTTTAATTCTCTGAAACAGAATCCGCACTTTTCACCTGCCAAACACATGCCCAATTCTCCTCTCTGGGGATAATAAAAACAAACCAGTGAATTGACAGATGACCTGACCAACCCATCCACCCCGACCCCACAAAAAAAAAAAAAGTACCCTCCAGCTACTAATTATAATGGTAACTTGCAAAATTTCCCTGCATTTTTAAACAATTGAAAAATGATGGTGGGATGATACTTAGAAGAATGGCTTCTTGTCAGTCTCCACTAACAAAAATAGGCAACACGAAGTCAACTACGCCTCAGCATACTTATGTCCTTGGCAGCCATATTGGGTTTCAGGAGAGACATACACACGTTATCACAATTATGGTGAAACGCTGAAAACCTGCAAAGGATTTTCAACATACTGGTTAATTGAAAAGCTCTGAGGCATACTTCTTGGAACAAGCCAGTTTACTGTGCCCACGCATAGAGAAGTATATAGAACCATGGTGGATTCCCAGCTCATGAAGCAAAGCATTCTTAAAGGAACGGGATTACCATGCGGATCCTGTTTAATTCTCTGAAACAGATCCGCAGTTTTCACCTGCCATACTAATACCCACTTCTCCTCTCTGGGGATAATAAAAACAAACCAGCGAACTGACAGAGGGCCTGACCAACACATCCACACCGACCCCACAGGATAAAAAAAAAAAAAAAACACCGTAGCCTCCAGCTACTAATTATAACGCTAACTTGCAAAATTTCCCTGCTTTTTAAAAGAATGGAAAAATGATGGTGAGATGATACTTAGAAGAATGGATTCTTGTCAGTCTCCACTAACAAAAATAGGCAAAACCAAATCAGCTACGCCTCAGCATCGTTATGTTCGTGGCAGCCATCTTGGGATTCAGGAGGCACAAACAAACGTTATCACAATTATGGTGAAACGCTGAACACCTGCAAATAATTTTCAAGGTACTGGTTAATTGAAAAGCTCTGCGGCATACTTCTTGGAACAAGCTAGTTACCTGTTCCCACGCAAAGAGGAGTATATAGAACCATGGTCAATTTCCAGCTGTTGAATTTAAGGATTATTAAAAAAACGGGATGACCATGGGGATCATCGTTAATTCTCTGAAACAGAATCCGCCCTTTTCACCTGCCAAACACATGCCCACTTCTCCTCTCTGGGGATAATAAAAACTAAGCAGCGAACTGACAGAGGGGCTGACCCCCCCATCCACATCGACCACACACAAAAAAAAAACACCGTAGCATCCAGCTACTAATTATAATGCTAACTTCCAAAATTACCCTGCATTTTAAAACAATGGAAAAATGGTGGTGGGATGATACTTAGAAGAATGGCTTCTTGTCAGTCTCCACTAACAAAAATAGGCAACACCAAGTCAGCTACTCCTCAGCATAGTTATGTCCGTCGCAGCCTTCTTGGGTTTCAGCAGGCACAAACAAACGTTATCACAATTATGGTGAAACGCTGAACACCTGCAAATAATTTTCAACGTAGTGGTTAATTGAAAAGCTCTGCGGCATACTTCTTGGAACAAGCCAGTTACCTGTTCCCACGCAAAGAGGAGTTTATAGAACCATGGTGGATTTCCAGCTGATGAAGTTAAGGATTATTAAAGGAACGGGATGACCATGGGGATCATCGTTAATTCTCTGAAACAGAATCCGCCCTTTTCACCTGCCAAACACATGCCCACTTCTCCTCTCTGGGGATAATAAAAACTGACCAGCGAACTGACAGAGGGCCTGACACCCCCATCCACATCGATCACACACACAAAAAAAAAACCGTACCCTCCAGCTACTAATTATAATGCTAACTTGCAAAATTTCCCTGCATTTTAAAACAATGCAAAAATGGTGGTGGGATCATACTTAGAAGAATGGCTTCTTGTCTGTCTCCACTAACAAAAATAGGCCACACCAAGTCAGCTACTCCTCAGCATACTTATGTCCGTCGCAGCCTTCTTGGGTTTCAGGAGGCACAAACAAACGTTATCACAATTATGGTGAAACCCTGAACACCTGCAAATAATTTTCAACGTAGTGGTTAATTGAAAAGCTCTGCGGCATACTTCTTGGAACAAGCCAGTTACCTGTTCCCACGCAAACAGGAGTATATAGAAACATGGTGGAATCCCAGCTGATGAAGCAAAGGATTCTTAAATGAATGAGATGACCATGCGGATCCTGTTTAATTCTCTGAAACAGAATCCGCACTTTTCACCTGCCAAACACATGCCCAATTCTCCTCTCTGGGGATAATAAAAACAAACCAGTGAATTGACAGATGGCCTGACCAACCCATCCACCCCGACCCCACAAAAAAAAAAAAAGTACCCTCCAGCTACTAATTATAATGGTAACTTGCAAAATTTCCCTGCATTTTTAAACAATTGAAAAATGATGGTGGGATGACACTTAGAAGAATGGCTTCTTGTCAGTCTCCACTAACAAAAATAGGCAACACGAAGTCAACTACGCCTCAGCATACTTATGTCCTTGGCAGCCATATTGGGTTTCAGGAGAGACATAGACACATTATCACAATTATGGTGAAACGCTGAAAACCTGCAAAGGATTTTCAACATACTGGTTAATTGAAAAGCTCTGAGGCATACTTCTTGGAACAAGCCAGTTTCCTGTGCCCACGCATAGAGAAGTATATAGAACCATGGTGGATTCCCAGCTCATGAAGCAAAGCATTCTTAAAGGAACGGGATTACCATGCGGATCCTGTTTAATTCTCTGAAACAGATCCGCAGTTTTCACCTGCCATACTAATACCCACTTCTCCTCTCTGGGGATAATAAAAACAAACCAGCGAACTGACAGAGGGCCTGACCAACACATCCACAACGACCCCACAGGATAAAAAAAAAAAAAAACACCGTAGCCTCCAGCTACTAATTATAATGCTAACTTGCAAAATTTCCCTGCTTTTTAAAAGAATGGAAAAATGATGGTGAGATGATACTTAGAAGAATGGATTCTTGTCAGTCTCCACTAACAAAAATAGGCAAAACCAAATCAGCTACGCCTCAGCATCGTTATGTTCGTGGCAGCCATCTTGGGTTTCAGGAGGCACAAACAAACGTTATCACAATTATGGTGAAACGCTGAACACCTGCAAATAATTTTCAACGTACTGCTTAATTGAAAAGCTCTGCGGCATACTTCTTGGAACAAGCTAGTTACCTGTTCCCACGCAAAGAGGAGTATATAGAACCATGGTCAATTTCCAGCTGTTGAATTTAAGGATTATTAAAAAAACGGGATGACCATGGGGATCATCGTTAATTCTCTGAAACAGAATCCGCCCTTTTCACCTGCCAAACACATGCCCACTTCTCCTCTCTGGGGATAATAAAAACTAACCAGCGAACTGACAGAGGGCCTGTCCCCCCCATCCACATCGACCACACAAAAAAAAAAACCGTACCCTCCAGCTACTAATTATAATGCTAACTTGCAAAATTTACCTGCATTTTAAAACAATGGAAAAATGGTGGTGGGATGATACTTAGAAGAATGGCTTCTTGTCTGTCTCCACTAACAAAAATAGGCAACACCAAGTCAGCTACTCCTCAGCATAGTTATGTCCGTCGCAGCCTTCTTGGGTTTCAGGAGGCACATACAAACGTTATCAAAATTATGGTGAAACGCTGAAAACCTGCAAACAATTTTCAACGTACTGGTTAATATGAAAACTCTCCGGCATACTTCTTGGAACAAGCCAGGTACCTGTGCCCACGCATAGAGGAGTATATAGAAACATGGTGGAATCCTAGCTGATGAAGCAAAGGATTCTTAAAGGAATGAGATGACCATGCGGATCCTGTTTAATTCTCTGAAACAGAATCCGCACTTTTCTCCTGCCAAACAGATGCCCACTACTCTTCTCTGGCGATAATAAAAACAAACCAGCGATCTGACAGAGGGCCTGTACACCCATCCTGACCGACCCCACAAAAAAAAAAGTACCTTCGAGCTACTAATTATAATGCCAATTTGCAAAATTTCCCTGCATTTTTAAACAATGGAGAAATGATGGTGGGATGATACTTAGAAGAATGGCTTTTTGTCAGTCTCCACTGACAAAAATAGGCAACACCAAGTCAGCTACGCCTCAGCATAGTTATGTCCGTAGCAGCCATATTTGGTTTCAGTAGTCACATACACACGTTATCACAATTATGGTGAAACGCTGAAAACCTGCAAAGGATTTTCAACATACTGGTTAATTGAAAAGCTCTGAGGCATACTTCTTGGAACAAGCCAGTTTCCTGTGCCCACGCATAGAGAAGTATATAGAACCATGGCGGATTCCCAGCTCATGAAGCAAAGGATTCTTAAAGGAACGGGATTACCATGCGGATCCTGTTTATTTTTCTGAAACAGATCCGCAGTTTTCACCTGCCATACTAATACCCACTTCTCCTCTCTGGGGATAATAAAAACAAACCAGCAAACTGACAGAGGGCCTGACCAACACATCCACACCGACCTCACGGGAAAAAAAAAAAAAAAACACCGTAGCCTCCAGCTACTAATTATAATGCTAACTTGCAAAATTTTCCTGTATTTTTAAACAATGGAAAAATGATGGTGAGATGATACTTAGAAGAATGGATTCTTGTCAGTCTCCACTAACAAAAATAGGCAAAACCAAGTCAACTACGCCTCAGCATAGTTATGTTCGTGGCAGCCATCTTGGGTTTCAGGAGGCACAAACAAACGTTATCACAATTATGGTGAAACGCTGAACACCTGCAAATAATTTTCAACGTACTGGTTAATTGAAAAGCTCTGCGGCATACTTCTTGGAACAAGCCAGTTACCTGTTCCCACGCAAAGAGGAGTATATAGAACCATGGTGGATTTCCAGCTGAAGAAGTAAACGATTATTAAAGGAACGGGATGACCATGGGGATCATCGTTAATTCTCTGAAACAGAATCCGCCCTTTTCACCTGCCAAACACATGCCCACTTCTCCTCTCTGGGGATAATAAAAACTAACCAGCGAACTGACAGAGGGCCTGACCCCCCCATCCACATCGCCCACACACAAAAAAAAACCGTACCCTCCAGCTACTAATTATAATGCTAACTTGCAAAATTTCCCTGCCTTTTAAAACAATGGAAAAATGGTGGTGGGATGATACTTAGAAGAATGGCTTCTTGTCAGTCTCCACTAAAATAAATAGGCAACACCAAGTCAGCTCCTCCCCAGCATAGTTATGTCCGTCGCAGCCTTCTTGGGTTTCAGGAGGCACAAACAAACGTTATCACAATTATGGTGAAACGCTGAACACCTGCAAATAATTTTCAATGTACTGGCTAATTGAAAAGCTCTGCGGCATACTTCTTGGAACAAGCCAGTTACCTGTTCCCACGCAAAGAGGAGTATATAGAACCATGGTGGATTTCCAGCTGAAGAAGTAAACGATTATTAAAGGAACGGGATGACCATGGGGATCATCGTTAATTCTCTGAAACAGAATCCGCCCTTTTCACCTGCCAAACACATGCCCACTTCTCCTCTCTGGGGATAATAAAAACTAACCAGCGAACTGACAGAGGGCCTGACCCCCCCATCCACATCGACCACACACAAAAAAAAACCGTACCCTCCAGCTACTAATTATAATGCTAACTTCCAAAATTTCCCTGCATTTTAAAACAATGGAAAAATGGTGGTGGGATGATACTTAGAAGAATGGCTTCTTGTCTGTCTCCACTAACAAAAATAGGCAACACCAAGTCAGCTACTCCTCAGCATCGTTATGTCTGTCGCAGCCTTCTTGGGTTTCAGGAGGCACATACAAACGTTATCAAAATTATGGTGAAACGATGAAAACCTGCAAATAATTTTCAACGTACTGGTTAATTTGAAAACTCTCCAGCATACTTCTTGGAACAAGCCAGGTACCTGTGCCCAGGCATACGGGAGTATATAGAAACATGGTGGAATCCCAGCTGACGAAGCAAAGGATTCTTAAAGGATGAGATGACCATGCGGATCCTGTTTAATTCTCCGAAACAGAATCCTGACTTTTCACCTGACAAACACATGCCCATTACTCTTCTCTGGGGATAATAAAAACAAACCAGCGATCTGACAGAGGGCCTGAACACCCATCCTGACCGACCCCGCAAAAAAAAAAAAGTACCGTCCAGCTACTAATTATAATGCCAATTTGCAAAATTTCCCTGCATTTTTAAACAATGGAGAAATGATGGTGGGATGATACTTAGAAGAATGGCTTCTTGTCAGTCTCCACTGACAAAAATAGACAACAACAAGTCAGCTACGCCTCAGCATAGTTATGTCCGTAGCAGCCATATTTGGTTTCAGGAGACACATACACACGTTATCACAATTATGGTGAAACGCTGAAAACCTGCAAAGGATTTTCAACATACTGGTTAATTGAAAAGCTCTGAGGCATACTTCTTGGAAGAAGCCAGTTTCCTGTGCCCACGCATAGAGAAGTATATAGAACAATGGTGGATTCCCAGCTCATGATGCAAAGGATTCTTAAAGGAACGGGATTACCATGCGGATCCTGTTTAATTCTCTGAAACAGATCCGCAGTTTTCACCTGCCATACTAATACCCAATTCTCCTCTCTGGGGATAATAAAAACAAACCAGCGAACTGACAGAAGGCCTGACCAACACATCCACACCGACCCCACAGGAAAAAAAAAAAAAACACCGTAGCCTCCAGCTACTAATTATAATGCTAACTTGCAAAATTTTCCTGCATTTTTAAACAATGGAAAAATGATGGTGAGATGATACTTAGAAGAATGGATTCTTGTCAGTCTCCACTAACAAAAATAGGCAATACCAAGTCAGCTACGCCTCAGCATCGTTATGTCCGTCGCAGCCTTCTTGGGTTTCAGGAGGCACAAACAAACGTTATCACAATTATGGTGAAACGCTGAACACCTGCAAATAATTTTCAACGTAGTGGTTAATTGAAAAGCTCTGCGGCATACTTCTTGGAACCAGCTAGTTACCTGTTCCCACGCAAAGAGGAGTATACAGAACCATGGTGGATTTCCAGCTGATGAAGTAAAGGATTATTAAAGGAACGGGATGACCATGGGGATCATCGTTAATTCTCTAAAACAGAATCCGCCATTTTCACCTGCCAAACACATGCCCACTTCTCCTCTCTGGGGATAATAAAAACTAACCAGCGAACTGACAGAGGGCCTGACCCCCCATCCACATCGACCAGACACACACAAAAAAAACCTTACCCTCCAGCTACTAATTATAATGCTAACTTGCAAAATTTCCCTGCATTTTAAAACAATAGAAAAATGGTGGTGGGATGATACTTAGAAGAATGGCTTCTTGTCAGTCTCCACTAACAAAAATAGGCAACACCAAGTCACCTACTCCTCAGCATAGTTATCTCCGACGCAGCCTTCTTGGGTTTCAGGAGGCACAAACAAACGTTATCACAATTATGGTGAAACGCTGTACACCTGCAAATAATTTTCAACGTACTGGTTAATTGAAAAGCTCTGCGGCATACTTCTTGGAACAAGCCAGTTACCTGTTCCCACGCAAAGAGGAGTATATAGAACCATGGTGGATTTCCAGTTGATGAAGTAAAGGATTATTAAAGGAACGGGATGACCATGGGGATCATGGTTAATTCTCTGAAACAGAATCCGCCCTTTTCACCTGCCAATCACATGCCCACTTCTCCTCTCTGGGGATAATAAAAACTAACCAGCGAACTGACAGAGGGCCTGACCCCCCCATCCACATCGACCACACCCAAAAAAAAACGTACCCTCCAGCTACTAATTATAATGCTAACTTGCAAAATTTCCCTGCCTTTTAAAACAATGGAAAAATGGTGGTGGGATGATACTTAGAAGAATGGCTTCTTGTCTGTCTGCACTAACAAAAATAGGCAACAGCAAGTCAGCTACTCCTCAGCAAAGTTATGTCCGTCGCAGCCTTCTTGGGTTTCAGGAGGCACATACAAACGTTATCAAAATTATGGTGAAACGCTGAAAACCTGCAAATAATTTTCAACGTACTGGTTAATTTGAAAACTCTCCAGCATACTTCTTGGAACAAGCCAGGTACCTGTGCCCACGCATAGAGGAGTATATAGAAACATGGTGGAATCCCAGCTTATGAAGCAAAGGATTCTTAAAGGAATGATATGACCATGCGGATCCTCTTTAATTCTCTGAAACAGAATCCCCACTTTTCACCTGCCAAACACATGCCCATTACTCTTCTCTGGGGATAATAAAAACAAACCAGCGATCTGACAGATGGCCTGAACACCCATCCTGACCGACCCCACAAAAAAAAAAAGTACCCTCCACCTACTAATTATAATGCCAATTTGCAAAATTTTCCTGCATTTTTAAACAATGGAGAAATGATGGTGGGTTGATACTTAGAAGAATGGCTTCTTGTCAGTCTCCACTGACAAAAATAGGCAACACCAAGTCAGCTACGCCTCAGCATAGTTATGTCCGTAGCAGCCATATTTGGTTTCAGTAGGCACATACACACGTTATCACAATTATGGTGAAACGCTGAAAACCTGCAAAGGATTTTCAACATACTGGTTAATTGAAAAGCTCTGAGGCATACTTCTTGGAAGAAGCCAGTTTCCTGTGCCCACGCATAGAGAAGTATATAGAACAATGGTGGATTCCCAGCTCATGATGCAAAGGATTCTTAAAGGAACGGGATTACCATGCGGATCCTGTTTAATTCTCTGAAACAGATCTGCAGTTTTCACCTGCTATACTAATACCCACTTCTCCTCTCTGGGGATATTAAAAACAAACCAGTGAACTGAAAGAGGGCCTGATCAACACACCCACACCGACCCCAGAGGAAAAAAAAAAAAAAAAAGACACCGTAGCCTCCAGCTACTAATTATAATGCTAACTTGCAAAATTTTCCTGCATTTTTAAATAATGGAAAAATGATGGTGAGATGATACTTAGAAGAATGGATTCTTTTCAGTCTCCACTAACAAAAATAGGCAACACCAAGTCAGCTACGCCTCAGCATCCTTATGTTCGTGGCAGCCATCTTGGGTTTCAGGAGGCACAAACAAACGTTATCACAATTATGGTGAAACGCTGAACACGTGCAAATAATTTTCAACGTAGTGGTTAATTGAAAACTCTGCGGCATACTTCTTGGAACAAGCCAGTTACCTGTTCCCACGCAAAGTGGAGTATATAGAACCATGGTGGATTTCCAGCTGATGAAGTAAAGGATTATTAAAGGAACGGGATGAGCATGGGGATCATCGTTAATTCTCTGAAACAGAATCCGCTCTTTTCACCTGCCAAACACATGCCCACTTCTCCTCTCTGGGGATAATAAAAACTAACCAGCGAAATGACAGAGGGCCTGACCCCCCCATCCACATCGACCACACACAAAAAATAACCGTACCCTCCAGCTACTTATTATAATGCTACCTTGCAAAATTTCCCTGCCTTTTAAAACAATGGAAAAATGGTTGTGGGATGATACTTAGAAGAATGGCTTCTTGTCTGTCTCCACTAACAAAAATAGGCAACACCAAGTCAGCTACTCCTCAGCATAGTTATGTCCGTCGCAGCCTTCTTGGGTTTCAGGAGCCACATACAAACGTTATCAAAATTATGGTGAAACGCTGAAAACCTGCAAATAATTTTCAACGTACTGGTTAATTTGAAAACTCTCCAGCATACTTCTTGGAACAAGGCAGGTACCTGTGCCCACGCATACAGGAGTATATAGAAACATGGTGGAATCCCAGCTGATTAAGCAAAGGATTCTTAAAGGAATGAGATGACCATGCGGATCCTGTATAATTCTCTGAAACAGAATCCGCACTTTTCACCTGCCAAACACATGCCCACTACTCTTCTCTGGGGATAATAAAAACAAACCAGCGATCTGACAGAGGGCCTGAACACCCATCCTGACCGACCCCACAAAAAAAAAAAAGTACCCTCCAGCTACAAATTATAATGCCAATTTGCAAATTTTCCCTGCATTTTTAAACAATGGAGAAATGATGGTGGGATGATACTTAGAAGAATGGCTTCTTGTCAGTCTCCACTGACTAAAATAGGCAACACCAAGTCAGCTACGCTTTGGCATAGTTATGTCCGTCGCAGCCTTCTTGGGTTTCAGGAGGCACAAACAAACGTTATCTCAATTATGGTGAAACGCTGAACACCTGCAAATATTTTCAACGTACTGGTTAATTGAAAAGCCCTGCGGCATACTTCTTGGAACAAGCCAGTTACCTGTTCCCACGCAAAGAGGAGTATATAGAACCATGGTGGAATTCCAGCTGATGAAGTAAAGGATTATTAAAGGAACGGGATGAGCATGGGGATCATCGTTTATTCTCTGAAACAGAATCCGCCCTTTTCACCTTCGAAACACATGGCCACTTCTCATCTCTGAGAATAATAAAAACTAACAAGCGAACTGACAGAGGGCCTGACGCCCCCATCCACATCTACCACACTCACAAAAAAAAAAAAAACCGTACCCTCCAGCTACTAATTATAATGCCAACTTGCAAAATTTCCCTGCCTTTTAAAACAATGGAAAAATGGTGGTGGGATGATACTTAGAAGAATGGCTTCTTGTCAGTCTCCACTAACAAAAAGAGGCAACACCAAGTCAGCTACTCCTCAGCACAGTTATGTCCGTCGCAGCCTTCTTGGGTTTCAGGAGGCACAAACAAACGTTATCAAAATTATGGTGAAACGCTGAACACCTGGAAATAATTTTCAACGTAGTGGTTAATTGAAAAGCTCTGCAGCATACTTCTTGGAACAAGTCAGTTACCTGTTCCCACGCAAAGAGGAGTATATAGAACCATGGTGGATTTCCATCTGATGAAGTAAAGGATTATTAAAGGAACGGGATGACCATGGGGATCATTGTTAATTCTCTGAAACAGAATCCGCCCTTTTCACCTGCCAAACACATTCCCACTTCTCCTCTCTAGGGATAATAAAAACTAACCAGCGAACTGACAGAGGGCCTGACCCCCCCATCCACATCGACCACACACAGAAAAAAAAACTGTACCCTCCGTCTACTAATTATAATGCTAACTTGCAAAATTTCCCTGCATTTTAAAACAATGGAAAAATGGTGGTGGGATGATACTTAGAAGAATGGCTTCTTGTCAGTCTCCACTAACAAAAATAGGCAACACCAAGTCAGCTACTCCTCAGTATAGTTATGTCCGTCGCAGCCTTCTTCGGCTTCAGGAGGCACAAACAAACGTTATCACAATTATGGTGAAACGCTGAACACCTGCAAATAATTTTCAACGTAGTGGTTAATTGAAAAGCTCTGCGGCATACTTCTTGGAACAAGCCAGTTACCTGTTCCGAGGAAAAGAGGAATATATAGAACCATGGTGGATTTCCAGCTGATGAAGTAAAGGATTATTAAAGGAAAGGGATGACCATGGGGATCATCGTTAATTCTCTGAAACAGAATCCGCCCTTTTCACCTGCCAAACACATGCCCACTTCTCCTCTGTGGGGATAATAAAAACTAACTAGCGAACTGACAGAGGGCCTAACCCCCCCATCCACATCGACCACACACAAAAAAAAACCGTACCCTCCAGCTACTAATTATAATGCTAACTTGCAAAATTTTCCTGCATTTTTAAACAATGAAAAAATGATGGTGAGATGATACTTAGAAGAATGGAATCTTGTCAGTCTCCACTAACAAAAATAGGCAAAACCCAGTCAGCTACGCCTCAGCATAGTTATGTCCGTCGCAGCCTTCTTGGGTTTCAGGAGGCACAAACAAACGTTATCACAATTATGGTGAAACGCTGAACACCTGCAAATAATTTTCAACGCAGTGGTTAATTGAAAAGCTCTGCGGCATACTTCTTGGAACAAGCCAGTTACCTGCTCCCACGCAAAGAGGAGTATATAGAACCATGGTGGATTTCCAGCTGATGAAGTAAAGGATTATTAAAGGAACGGGATGACCATGGGGATCATCGTTAATTCTCTGAAACAGAATCCGCCCTTTTCACCTGCCAAACACATGCCCACTTCTCCTCTCTGGGGATAATAAAAACTAACCAGCGAACTGACAGAGGGCCTGACCCCCCCATCCACATCGACCACACACAGAAAAAAAAACCGTAACCTCCAGCTACTAATTATAATGCTAACTTGCAAAATTTCCCTGCATTTTAAAACAATGGAAAAATGATGGTGGGATGATACTTAGAAGAATGGATTCTTGTCAGTCTCCGCTAACAAAAATAGGCAACACCAAGTCAGCTACTCCTCAGTATAGTTATGTCCGTCCCAGCCTTCTTGGGCTTCAGGAGGCACAAGGAAACGTTATTACAATTATGGTGAAACGCTGAACACCTGCAAATAATTTTCAACGTAGTGGTTAATTGAAAAGCTCTGCGGCATACTTCTTGGAACAAGCCAGTTACCTGTTCCCACGCAAAGAGGAGTATATAGAACCATGGTGGATTTCCAGCTGATGAAGTAAAGGATTATTAAAGGAACGGGATGACCATGGGGATCATCGTTAATTCTCTGAAACAGAATCCGCCCTTTTCACCTGCCAAACACATGCCCACTTCTCCTCTCTGGGGATAATAAAAACTAACCAGCGAACTGACAGAGGGCCTGACCCCCCATCCACATCGACCACACACACAAAAAAAAACCGTACCCTCCAGCTACTAATTATAATGCTAACTTGCAAAATTTCCCTGCATTTTAAAACAATGGAAAAATGGTGGTGGGATGATACTTAGAAGAATGGCTTCTTGTCAGTCTCCACTAACAAAAATAGGCAACACCAAGTCAGCTCCTCCCCAGCATAGTTATGTCCGTCGCAGCCTTCTTGGGTTTCAGGAGGCACAAACAAACGTTATCACAATTATGGTGAAACGCTGAACACCTGCAAATAATTTTCAATGTACTGGCTAATTGAAAAGCTCTGCGGCATACTTCTTGGAACAAGCCAGTTACCTGTTCCCACGCAAAGAGGAGTATATAGAACCATGGTGGATTTCCAGCTGAAGAAGTAAAGGATTATTAAAGGAACGGGATGACCATGGGGATCATCGTTAATTCTCTGAAACAGAATCCGCCCTTTTCACCTGCCAAACACATGCCCACTTCTCCTCTCTGGGGATAATAAAAACTAACCAGTGAACTGACAGAGGGCCTGACCCACCCATCCACATCGACCACACACAAAAAAAAACCGTACCCTCCAGCTACTAATTATAATGCTAACTTCCAAAATTTCCCTGCATTTTAAAACAATGGAAAAATGGTGGTGGGATGATACTTAGAAGAATGGCTTCTTGTCTGTCTCCACTAACAAAAATAGGCAACACCAAGTCAGCTACTCCTCAGCATCGTTATGTCTGTCGCAGCCTTCTTGGGTTTCAGGAGGCACATACAAACGTTATCAAAATTATGGTGAAACGATGAAAACCTGCAAATAATTTTCAACGTACTGGTTAATTTGAAAACTCTCCAGCATACTTCTTGGAACAAGCCAGGTACCTGTGCCCAGACATACGGGAGTATATAGAAACATGGTGGAATCCCAGCTGACGAAGCAAAGGATTCTTAAAGGATGAGATGACCATGCCGATCCTGTTTAATTCTCCGAAACAGAATCCTCACTTTTCACCTGCCAAACACATGAAAATTACTCTTCTCTGGGGATAATAAAAACAAACCAGCGATCTGACAGAGGGCCTGAACACCCATCCTGACCGACCCCGCAAAAAAAAAAAGTACCGTCCAGCTACTAATTATAATGCCAATTTGCAAAATTTCCCTGCATTTTTAAACACTGGAGAAATGATGGTGGGATGATACTTAGAAGAATGGCTTCTTGTCAGTCTCCACTGACAAAAATAGACAACACCAAGTCAGCTACGCCTCAGCATAGTTATGTCCGTAGCAGCCATATTTGGTTTCAGGAGACACGTACACACGTTATCACAATTATGGTGAAACGCTGAAAACCTGCAAAGGATTTTCAACATACTGGTTAATTGAAAAGCTCTGAGGCATACTTCTTGGAACAAGCCAGTTTCCTGTGCCCACGCATAGAGAAGTATATAGAATCATGGTGGATTCCCAGCTCATGAAGCAAAGGATTCTTAAAGGAACGGGATTACCATGCGGATCCTGTTTAATTCTCTGAAACAGATCCGCAGTTTTCACCTGCCATACTAATACCCACTTCTCCTCTCTGGGGATAATAAAAACAAACCAGCGAACTGACAGAAGGCCTGACCAAAACATCCACACCGACCCCACAGGAAAAAAAAAAAAAACACCGTAGCCTCCAGCTACTAATTATAATGCTAACTTGCAAAATTTTCCTGCATTTTTAAACAATGGAAAAATGATGGTGAGATGATACTTAGAAGAATGGATTCTTGTCAGTCTCCACTAACAAAAATATGCAATACCAAGTCAGCTACGCCTCAGCATCGTTATGTCCGTCGCAGCCTTCTTGGGTTTCAGGAGGCACAAACAAACGTTATCACAATTATGGTGAAACGCTGAACACCTGCAAATAATTTTCAACGTAGTGGTTAATTGAAAAGCTCTGCGGCATACTTCTTGGAACCAGCTAGTTACCTGTTCCCACGCAAAGAGGAGTATACAGAACCATGGTGGATTTCCAGCTGATGAAGTAAAGGATTATTAAAGGAACCGGATGACCATGGGGATCATCGTTAATTCTCTAAAACAGAATCCGCCATTTTCACCTGCCAAACACATGCCCACTTCTCTTCTCTGGGGATAATAAAAACTAACCAGCGAACTGACAGAGGGCCTCACCCCCCAAACACATCGACCAGACACACACAAAAAAAACCTTACCCTCCAGCTACTAATTATAATGCTAACTTGCAAAATTTCCCTGCATTTTAAAACAATGGAAAAATGGTGGTGGGATGATACTTAGAAGAATGGCTTCTTGTCAGTCTCCACTAACAAAAATAGGCAACACCAAGTCAGCTACTCCTCAGCATAGTTATCTCCGACGCAGCCTTCTTGGGTTTCAGGAGGCACAAACAAACGTTATCACAATTATGGTGAAACGCTGAACACCTGCAAATAATTTTCAACGTAGTGGTTAATTGAAAAGCTCTGCGGCATACTTCTTGGAACAAGCCAGTTACCTGTTCCCACGCAAAGAGGAGTATATAGAACCATGGTGGATTTCCAGCTGATGAAGTAAAGGATTATTAAAGGAACGGGATGACCATGGGGATCATCGTTAATTCTCTGAAACAGAATCCGCCCTTTTCACCTGCCAAACACATGCCCACTTCTCCTCTCTGGGGATAATAAAAACTAACCAGCGAACTGACAGAGGGCCTGACCCCCCCCATCCACATCGACCACACACAAAAAAAACCGTACCCTCCAGCTACTTATTATAATGCTAACTTGCAAAATTTCCCTGCATTTTAAAAAATGCAAAAATGGTGGTGGGATGATACTTAGAAGAATGGCTTCTTGTCAGTCTCCACTGACAAAAATAGGCAACACCAAGTCAGCTACGCCTCAGCATAGTTATGTCCGTAGCAGCCATATTTGGTTTCAGTAGGCACGTACACACGTTTTCACAACTATGGTGAAACGCTGAAAACCTGCAAAGGATTTTCAACATACTGGTTAATTGAAAAGCTCTGAGGCATACTTCTTGGAACAAGCCAGTTTCCTGTGCCCACGCATACAGAAGTATATAGAACCATGGTGGATTCCCAGCTCATGAAGCAAAGGATTCTTAAAGGAACGGGATTACCATGCGGATCCTGTTTAATTCTCTGAAACAGATCCGCAGTTTTCACCTGCCATACTAATACCCACTTCTCCTCTCTGGGGATAATAAAAACAAACCAGCGAACTGACAGAAGGCCTGACCAACACATCCACACCGACCCCACAGGAAAAAAAAAAAACACCGTAGCCTCCAGCTACTAATTATAATGCTAACTTGCAAAATTTTCCTGCATTTTTAAACAATGGAAAAATGATGGTGAGATGATACTTAGAAGAATGGATTCTTGTCAGTCTCCACTAACAAAAATAGGCAATACCAAGTCAGCTACGCCTCAGCATCGTTATGTCCGTCGCAGCCTTCTTGGGTTTCAGGAGGCACAAACAAACGTTATCACAATTATGGTGAAACGCTGAACACCTGCAAATAATTTTCAACGTAGTGGTTAATTGAAAAGCTCTGCGGCATACTTCTTGGAACCAGCTAGTTACCTGTTCCCACGCAAAGAGGAGTATACAGAACCATGGTGGATTTCCAGCTGATGAAGTAAAGGATTATTAAAGGAACGGGATGACCATGGGGATCATCGTTAATTCTCTAAAACAGAATCCGCCATTTTCACCTGCCAAACACATGCCCACTTCTCCTCTCTGGGGATAATAAAAACTAACCAGCGAACTGACAGAGGGCCTGACCCCCCATCCACATCGACCAGACACACACAAAAAAAACCTTACCCTCCAGCTACTAATTATAATGCTAACTTGCAAAATTTCCCTGCATTTTAAAACAATGGAAAAATGGTGGTGGGATGATACTTAGAAGAATGGCTTCTTGTCAGTCTCCACTAACAAAAATAGGCAACACCAAGTCAGCTACTCCTCAGCATAGTTATCTCCGACGCAGCCTTCTTGGGTTTCAGGAGGCACAAACAAACGTTATCACAATTATGGTGAAACGCTGAACACCTGCAAATAATTTTCAACGTAGTGGTTAATTGAAAAGCTCTGAGGCATACTTCTTGGAACAAGCCAGTTACCTGTTCCCACGCAAAGAGGAGTATATAGAACCATGGTGGATTTCCAGCTGATGAAGTAAAGGATTATTAAAGGAACGGGATGACCATGGGGATCATGGTTAATTCTCTGAAACGGAATCCGCCCTTTTCACCTGCCAAACACATGCCCACTTCTCCTCTCTGGGGATAATAAAAACTAACCAGCGAACTGACAGAGGGCCTGACCCCCCCATCCACATCGACCACACACAAAAAAAACCGTACCCTCCAGCTACTTATTATAATGCTAACTTGCAAAATTTCCCTGCATTTTAAAAAATGCAAAAATGGTGGTGGGATGATACTTAGAAGAATGGCTTCTTGTCAGTCTCCACTGACAAAAATAGGCAACACCAAGTCAGCTACGCCTCAGCATAGTTATGTCCGTAGCAGCCATATTTGGTTTCAGTAGGCACATACACACGTTTTCACAACTATGGTGAAACGCTGAAAACCTGCAAAGGATTTTCAACATACTGGTTAATTGAAAAGCTCTGAGGCATACTTCTTGGAACAAGCCAGTTTCCTGTGCCCACGCATACAGAAGTATATAGAACCATGGTGGATTCCCAGCTCATGAAGCAAAGGATTCTTAAAGGAACGGGATTACCATGCGGATCCTGTTTAATTCTCTGAAACAGATCCGCAGTTTTCACCTGCCATACTAATACCCACTTCTCCTCTCTGGGGATAATAAAAACAAACCAGCGAACTGACAGAAGGCCTGACCAACACATCCACACCGACCCCACAGGAAAAAAAAAAAACACCGTAGCCTCCAGCTACTAATTATAATGCTAACTTGCAAAATTTTCCTGCATTTTTAAACAATGGAAAAATGATGGTGAGATGATACTTAGAAGAATGGATTCTTGTCAGTCTCCACTAACAAAAATAGGCAATACCAAGTCAGCTACGCCTCAGCATCGTTATGTCCGTCGCAGCCTTCTTGGGTTTCAGGAGGCACAAACAAACGTTATCACAATTATGGTGAAACGCTGAACACCTGCAAATAATTTTCAACGTAGTGGTTAATTGAAAAGCTCTGCGGCATACTTCTTGGAACCAGCTAGTTACCTGTTCCCACGCAAAGAGGAGTATACAGAACCATGGTGGATTTCCAGCTGATGAAGTAAAGGATTATTAAAGGAACGGGATGACCATGGGGATCATCGTTAATTCTCTAAAACAGAATCCGCCATTTTCACCTGCCAAACACATGCCCACTTCTCCTCTCTGGGGATAATAAAAACTAACCAGCGAACCGACAGAGGGCCTGACCCCCCATCCACATCGACCAGACACACACAAAAAAAACCTTACCCTCCAGCTACTAATTATAATGCTAACTTGCAAAATTTCCCTGCATTTTAAAACAATGGAAAAATGCTGGTGGGATGATACTTAGAAGAATGGCTTCTTGTCAGTCTCCACTAACAAAAATAGGCAACACCAAGTCAGCTACTCCTCAGCATAGTTATCTCCGACGCAGCCTTCTTGGGTTTCAGGAGGCACAAACAAACGTTATCACAATTATGGTGAAACGCTGAACACCTGCAAATAATTTTCAACGTAGTGGTTAATTGAAAAGCTCTGCGGCATACTTCTTGGAACAAGCCAGTTACCTGTTCCCACGCAAAGAGGAGTATATAGAACCATGGTGGATTTCCAGCTGATGAAGTAAAGGATTATTAAAGGAACGGGATGACCATGGGGATCATGGTTAATTCTCTGAAACAGAATCCGCCCTTTTCACCTGCCAAACACATGCCCACTTCTCCTCTCTGGGGATAATAAAAACTAACCAGCGAACTGACAGAGGGCCTGACCCCCCCATCCACATCGACCACACACAAAAAAAACCGTACCCTCCAGCTACTTATTATAATGCTATCTTGCAAAATTTCCCTGCATTTTAAAAAATTCAAAAATGGTGGTGGGATGATACTTAGAAGAATGGCTTCTTGTCAGTCTCCACTGACAAAAATAGGCAACACCAAGTCAGCTACGCCTCAGCATAGTTATGTCCGTAGCAGCCATATTTGGTTTCAGTAGGCACATACACACGTTTTCACAACTATGGTGAAACGCTGAAAACCTGCAAAGGATTTTCAACATACTGGTTAATTGAAAAGCTCTCAGGCATACTTCTTGGAACAAGCCAGTTTCCTGTGCCCACGCATACAGAAGTATATAGAACCATGGTGGATTCCCAGCTCATGAAGCAAAGGATTCTTAAAGGAACGGGATTACCATGCGGATCCTGTTTACTTCTCTGAAACAGATCCGCAGTTTTCACCTGCCATACTAATACCCACTTCTCCTCTCTGGGGATAATAAAAACAAACCAGCGAACTGACAGAAGGCCTGACCAACACATTCACACCGACCCCACAGGAAAAAAAAAAAACACCGTAGCCTCCAGCTACTAATTATAATGCTAACTTGCAAAATTTTCCTGCATTTTTAAACAATGGAAAAATGATGGTGAGATGATACTTAGAAGAATGGATTCTTGTCAGTCTCCACTAACAAAAATAGGCAATACCAAGTCAGCTACGCCTCAGCATCGTTATGTCCGTCGCAGCCTTCTTGGGTTTCAGGAGGCACAAACAAACGTTATCACAATTATGGTGAAACGCTGAACACCTGCAAATAATTTTCAACGTAGTGGTTAATTGAAAAGCTCTGCGGCATACTTCTTGGAACCAGCTAGTTACCTGTTCCCATGCAAAGAGGAGTATACAGAACCATGGTGGATTTCCAGCTGATGAAGTAAAGGATTATTAAAGGAACGGGATGACCATGGGGATCATCGTTAATTCTCTAAAACAGAATCCGCCATTTTCACCTGCCAAACACATGCCCACTTCTCCTCTCTGGGGATAATAAAAACTAACCAGCGAACCGACAGAGGGCCTGACCCCCCATCCACATCGACCAGACACACACAAAAAAAACCTTACCCTCCAGCTACTAATTATAATGCTAACTTGCAAAATTTCCCTGCATTTTAAAACAATGGAAAAATGGTGGTGGGATGATACTTAGAAGAATGGCTTCTTGTCAGTCTCCACTAACAAAAATAGGCAACACCAAGTCAGCTACTCCTCAGCATAGTTATCTCCGACGCAGCCTTCTTGGGTTTCAGGAGGCACAAACAAACGTTATCACAATTATGGTGAAACGCTGAACACCTGCAAATAATTTTCAACGTAGTGGTTAATTGAAAAGCTCTGCGGCATACTTCTTGGAACAAGCCAGTTACCTGTTCCCACACAAAGAGGAGTATATAGAACCATGGTGGATTTCCAGCTGATTAAGTAAAGGATTATTAAAGGAACGGGATGACCATGGGGATCATGGTTAATTCTCTGAAACAGAATCCGCCCTTTTCACCTGCCAAACACATGCCCACTTCTCCTCTCTGGGGATAATAAAAACTAACCAGCGAACTGACAGAGGGCCTGACCCCCCCATCCACATCGACCACACACAAAAAAAACCGTACCCTCCAGCTACTTATTATAATGCTAACTTGCAAAATTTCCCTGCATTTTAAAAAATGCAAAAATGGTGGTGGGATGATACTTAGAAGAATGGCTTCTTGTCAGTCTCCACTGACAAAAATAGGCAACACCAAGTCAGCTACGCCTCAGCATAGTTATGTCCGTAGCAGCCATATTTGGTTTCAGTAGGCACATACACACGTTTTCACAACTATGGTGAAACGCTGAAAACCTGCAAAGGATTTTCAACATACTGGTTAATTGAAAAGCTCTGAGGCATACTTCTTGGAACAAGCCAGTTTCCTGTGCCCACGCATACAGAAGTATATAGAACCATGGTGGATTCCCAGCTCATGAAGCAAAGGATTCTTAAAGGAACGGGATTACCATGCGGATCCTGTTTAATTCTCTGAAACAGATCCGCAGTTTTCACCTGCCATACTAATACCCACTTCTCCTCTCTGGGGATAATAAAAACAAACCAGCGAACTGACAGAAGGCCTGACCAACACATCCACACCGACCCCACAGGAAAAAAAAAAAAACACCGTAGCCTCCAGCTACTAATTATAATGCTAACTTGCAAAATTTTCCTGCATTTTTAAACAATGGAAAAATGATGGTGAGATGATACTTAGAAGAATGGATTCTTGTCAGTCTCCACTAACAAAAATAGGCAATACCAAGTCAGCTACGCCTCAGCATCGTTATGTCCGTCGCAGCCTTCTTGGGTTTCAGGAGGCACAAACAAACGTTATCACAATTATGGTGAAACGCTGAACACCTGCAAATAATTTTCAACGTAGTGGTTAATTGAAAAGCTCTGCGGCATACTTCTTGGAACCAGCTAGTTACCTGTTCCCACGCAAAGAGGAGTATACAGAACCATGGTGGATTTCCAGCTGATGAAGTAAAGGATTATTAAAGGAACGGGATGACCATGGGGATCATCCTTAATTCTCTAAAACAGAATCCGCCATTTTCACCTGCCAAACACATGCCCACTTCTCCTCTCTGGGGATAATAAAAACTAACCAGCGAACTGACAGAGGGCCTGACCCCCCATCCACATCGACCAGACACACACAAACAAAACCTTACCCTCCAGCTACTAATTATAATGCTAACTTGCAAAATTTCCCTGCATTTTAAAACAATGGAAAAATGGTGGTGGGATGATACTTAGAAGAATGGCTTCTTGTCAGTCTCCACTAACAAAAATAGGCAACACCAAGTCAGCTACTCCTCAGCATAGTTATCTCCGACGCAGCCTTCTTGGGTTTCAGGAGGCACAAACAAACGTTATCACAATTATGGTGAAACGCTGTACACCTGCAAATAATTTTCAACGTAGTGGTTAATTGAAAAGCTCTGCGGCATACTTCTTGGAACAAGCCAGTTACCTGTTCCCACGCAAAGAGGAGTATATAGAACCATGGTGGATTTCCAGCTGATGAAGTAAAGGATTATTAAAGGAACGGGATGACCATGGGGATCATGGTAAATTCTCTGAAACAGAATCCGCACTTTTCACCTGCCAAACACATGCCCACTTCTCCTCTCTGGGGATAATAAAAACTAACCAGCGAACTGACAGAGGGCCTGACCCCCCCATCCACATCGACCACACACAAAAAAAAAACCGTACCTTCCAGCTACTAATTATAATGCTAACTTCCAAAATTTCCCTGCCTTTTATAACAATGGAAAAATGGTGGTGGGATGATACTTAGAAGAATGGCTTCTTGTCTGTCTCCACTAACAAAAATAGGCAACAGCAAGTCAGCTACTCCTCAGCAAAGTTATGTCCGTCGCAGCCTTCTTGGGTTTCAGGAGGCACATACAAACCTTATCAAAATTATGGTGAAACGCTGAAAACCTGCAAATAATTTTCAACGTACTGGTTAATTTGAAAACTCTCCAGCATACTTCTTGGAACAAGCCAGGTACCTGTGCCCACGCATAGAGGAGTATATAGAAACATGGTGGAATCCCAGCTTATGAAGCAAAGGATTCTTAAAGGAATGATATGACCATGCGGATCCTCTTTAATTCTCTGAAACAGAATCCCCACTTTTCACCTGCCAAACACATGCCCACTACTCTTCTCTGGGGATAATAAAAACAAACCAGCGATCTGACAGATGGCCTGAACACCCATCCTGACCGACCCCACAAAAAAAAAAAAGTACCCTCCACCTACTAATTATAATGCCAATTTGCAAAATTTCCTTGCATTTTTAAACAATGGAGAAATGATGGTGGGATAATACTTAGAAGAATGGCTTCTTGTCAGTCTCCACTGACAAAAATAGGCAACACCAAGTCAGCTACGCCTCAGCATAGTTATGTCCGTAGCAGCCATATTTGGTTTCAGTAGGCACATACACACGTTATCACAATTATGGTGAAACGCTGAAAACCTGCAAAGGATTTTCAACATACTGGTTAATTGAAAAGCTCTCAGGCATACTTCTTGGAACAAGCCAGTTTCCTGTGCCCACGCATAGAGAAGTATATAGAACCATGGTGGATTCCCAGCTCATGAAGCAAAGGATTCTTAAAGGAACGGGATTACCATGCGGATCCTGTTTAATTCTCTGAAACAGATCTGCAGTTTTCACCTGCTATACTAATACCCACTTCTCCTCTCTGGGGATATTAAAAACAAACCAGTGAACTGAAAGAGGGCCTGACCAACACACCCACACCGACCCCACAGGAAAAAAAAAAAAAAAAAGACACCGTAGCCTCCAGCTACTAATTATAATGCTAACTTGCAAAATTTTCCTGCATTTTTAAATAATGGAAAAATGATGGTGAGATGATACTTAGAAGAATGGATTCTTGTCAGTCTCCACTAACAAAAATAGGCAACACCAAGTCAGCTACGCCTCAGCATCCTTATGTTCGTGGCAGCCATCTTGGGTTTCAGGAGGCACAAACAAACGTTATCACAATTATGGTGAAACGCTGAACACGTGCAAATAATTTTCAACGTAGTGGTTAATTGAAAAGCTCTGCGGCATACTTCTTGGAACAAGCCAGTTACCTGTTCCCACGCAAAGAGGAGTATATAGAACCATGGTGGATTTCCAGCTGATGAAGTAAAGGATTATTAAAGGAACGGGATGACCATGGGGATCATCGTTAATTCTCTGAAACAGAATCCGCTCTTTTCACCTGCCAAACACATGCCCACTTCTCCTCTCTGGGGATAATAAAAACTAACCAGCGAAATGACAGAGGGCCTGACCCCCCCATCCACATCGACCACACACAAAAAATAACCGTACCCTCCAGCTACTTATTATAATGCTAACTTGCAAAATTTCCCTGCCTTTTAAAACAATGGAAAAAATGGTGGTGGGATGATACTTAGAAGAATGGCTTCTTGTCTGTCTCCACTAACAAAAATAGGCAACACCAAGTCAGCTACTCCTCAGCATAGTTATGTCCGTCGCAGCCTTCTTGGGTTTCAGGAGGCACATACAAACGTTATCAAAATTATGGTGAAACGCTGAAAACCTGCAAATAATTTTCAACGTACTGGTTAATTTGAAAACTCTCCAGCATACTTCTTGGAACAAGGCAGGTACCTGTGCCCACGCATAGAGGAGTATATAGAAACATGGTGGAATCCCAGCTGATCAAGCAAAGGATTCTTAAAGGAATGAGATGACCATGCGGATCCTGTTTAATTCTCTGAAACAGAATCCGCACTTTTCACCTGCCAAACACATGCCCACTACTCTTCTCTGGGGATAATAAAAACAAACCAGCGATCTGACAGAGGGCCTGAACACCCATCCTAACCGACCCCACAAAAAAAAAAAAGTACCCTCCAGCTACAAATTATAATGCCAATTTGCAAATTTTCCCTGCATTTTTAAACAATGGAGAAATGATGGTGGGATGATACTTAGAAGAATGGCTTCTTGTCAGTCTCCACTGACTAAAATAGGCAACACCAAGTCAGCTACGCTTTGGCATAGTTATGTCCGTCGCAGCCTTCTTGGGTTTCAGGAGGCACAAACAAACGTTATCTCAATTATGGTGAAACGCTGAACACCTGCAAATATTTTCAACGTACTGGTTAATTGAAAAGCCCTGCGGCATACTTCTTGGAACAAGCCAGTTACCTGTTCCCACGCAAAGAGGAGTATATAGAACCATGGTGGATTTCCAGCTGATGAAGTAAAGGATTATTAAAGGAACGGGATGAGCATGGGGATCATCGTTTATTCTCTGAAACAGAATCCGCCCTTTTCACCTGCGAAACACATGGCCACTTCTCCTCTCTGAGAAATAATAAAAACTAACAAGCGAACTGACAGAGGGCCTGACCCCCCCATCCACATCTACCACACTCACAAAAAAAAAAAACCGTACCCTCCAGCTACTAATTATAATGCCAACTTGCAAAATTTCCCTGCCTTTTAAAACAATGGAAAAATGGTGGTGGGATGATACTTAGAAGAATGGCTTCTTGTCAGTCTCCACTAACAAAAAGAGGCAAAACCAAGTCAGCTACTCCTCAGCACAGTTATGTCCGTCGCAGCCTTCTTGGGTTTCAGGAGGCACAAACAAACGTTATCAAAATTATGGTGAAACGCTGAACACCTGCAAATAATTTTCAACGTAGTGGTTAATTGAAAAGCTCTGCGGCATACTTCTTGGAACCAGCTAGTTACCTGTTCCCACGCAAAGAGGAGTATACAGAACCATGGTGGATTTCCAGCTGATGAAGTAAAGGATTATTAAAGGAACGGGATGACCATGGGGATCATCGTTAATTCTCTAAAACAGAATCCGCCATTTTCACCTGCCAAACACATGCCCACTTCTCCTCTCTGGGGATAATAAAAACTAACCAGCGAACCGACAGAGGGCCTGACCCCCCATCCACATCGACCAGACACACACAAAAAAAACCTTACCCTCCAGCTACTAATTATAATGCTAACTTGCAAAATTTCCCTGCATTTTAAAACAATGGAAAAATGCTGGTGGGATGATACTTAGAAGAATGGCTTCTTGTCAGTCTCCACTAACAAAAATAGGCAACACCAAGTCAGCTACTCCTCAGCATAGTTATCTCCGACGCAGCCTTCTTGGGTTTCAGGAGGCACAAACAAACGTTATCACAATTATGGTGAAACGCTGAACACCTGCAAATAATTTTCAACGTAGTGGTTAATTGAAAAGCTCTGCGGCATACTTCTTGGAACAAGCCAGTTACCTGTTCCCACGCAAAGAGGAGTATATAGAACCATGGTGGATTTCCAGCTGATGAAGTAAAGGATTATTAAAGGAACGGGATGACCATGGGGATCATGGTTAATTCTCTGAAACGGAATCCGCCCTTTTCACCTGCCAAACACATGCCCACTTCTCCTCTCTGGGGATAATAAAAACTAACCAGCGAACTGACAGAGGGCCTGACCCCCCCATCCACATCGACCACACACAAAAAAAACCGTACCCTCCAGCTACTTATTATAATGCTAACTTGCAAAATTTCCCTGCATTTTAAAAAATTCAAAAATGGTGGTGGGTTGATACTTAGAAGAATGGCTTCTTGTCAGTCTCCACTGACAAAAATAGGCAACACCAAGTCAGCTACGCCTCAGCATAGTTATGTCCGTAGCAGCCATATTTGGTTTCAGTAGGCACATACACACGTTTTCACAACTATGGTGAAACGCTGAAAACCTGCAAAGGATTTTCAACATACTGGTTAATTGAAAAGCTCTCAGGCATACTTCTTGGAACAAGCCAGTTTCCTGTGCCCACGCATACAGAAGTATATAGAACCATGGTGGATTCCCAGCTCATGAAGCAAAGGATTCTTAAAGGAACGGGATTACCATGCGGATCCTGTTTACTTCTCTGAAACAGATCCGCAGTTTTCACCTGCCATACTAATACCCACTTCTCCTCTCTGGGGATAATAAAAACAAACCAGCGAACTGACAGAAGGCCTGACCAACACATCCACACCGACCCCACAGGAAAAAAAAAAAACACCGTAGCCTCCAGCTACTAATTATAATGCTAACTTGCAAAATTTTCCTGCATTTTTAAACAATGGAAAAATGATGGTGAGATGATACTTAGAAGAATGGATTCTTGTCAGTCTCCACTAACAAAAATAGGCAATACCAAGTCAGCTACGCCTCAGCATCGTTATGTCCGTCGCAGCCTTCTTGGGTTTCAGGAGGCACAAACAAACGTTATCACAATTATGGTGAAACGCTGAACACCTGCAAATAATTTTCAACGTAGTGGTTAATTGAAAAGCTCTGCGGCATACTTCTTGGAACCAGCTAGTTACCTGTTCCCACGCAAAGAGGAGTATACAGAACCATGGTGGATTTCCAGCTGATGAAGTAAAGGATTATTAAAGGAACGGGATGACCATGGGGATCATCGTTAATTCTCTAAAACAGAATCCGCCATTTTCACCTGCCAAACACATGCCCACTTCTCCTCTCTGGGGATAATAAAAACTAACCAGCGAACCGACAGAGGGCCTGACCCCCCATCCACATCGACCAGACACACACAAAAAAAACCTTACCCTCCAGCTACTAATTATAATGCTAACTTGCAAAATTTCCCTGCATTTTAAAACAATGGAAAAATGCTGGTGGGATGATACTTAGAAGAATGGCTTCTTGTCAGTCTCCACTAACAAAAATAGGCAACACCAAGTCAGCTACTCCTCAGCATAGTTATCTCCGACGCAGCCTTCTTGGGTTTCAGGAGGCACAAACAAACGTTATCACAATTATGGTGAAACGCTGAACACCTGCAAATAATTTTCAACGTAGTGGTTAATTGAAAAGCTCTGCGGCATACTTCTTGGAACAAGCCAGTTACCTGTTCCCACGCAAAGAGGAGTATATAGAACCATGGTGGATTTCCAGCTGATGAAGTAAAGGATTATTAAAGGAACGGGATGACCATGGGGATCATGGTTAATTCTCTGAAACAGAATCCGCCCTTTTCACCTGCCAAACACATGCCCACTTCTCCTCTCTGGGGATAATAAAAACTAACCAGCGAACTGACAGAGGGCCTGACCCCCCCATCCACATCGACCACACACAAAAAAAACCGTACCCTCCAGCTACTTATTATAATGCTAACTTGCAAAATTTCCCTGCATTTTAAAAAATTCAAAAATGGTGGTGGGATGATACTTAGAAGAATGGCTTCTTGTCAGTCTCCACTGACAAAAATAGGCAACACCAAGTCAGCTACGCCTCAGCATAGTTATGTCCGTAGCAGCCATATTTGGTTTCAGTAGGCACATACACACGTTTTCACAACTATGGTGAAACGCTGAAAACCTGCAAAGGATTTTCAACATACTGGTTAATTGAAAAGCTCTCAGGCATACTTCTTGGAACAAGCCAGTTTCCTGTGCCCACGCATACAGAAGTATATAGAACCATGGTGGATTCCCAGCTCATGAAGCAAAGGATTCTTAAAGGAACGGGATTACCATGCGGATCCTGTTTACTTCTCTGAAACAGATCCGCAGTTTTCACCTGCCATACTAATACCCACTTCTCCTCTCTGGGGATAATAAAAACAAACCAGCGAACTGACAGAAGGCCTGACCAACACATCCACACCGACCCCACAGGAAAAAAAAAAAACACCGTAGCCTCCAGCTACTAATTATAATGCTAACTTGCAAAATTTTCCTGCATTTTTAAACAATGGAAAAATGATGGTGAGATGATACTTAGAAGAATGGATTCTTGTCAGTCTCCACTAACAAAAATAGGCAATACCAAGTCAGCTACGCCTCAGCATCGTTATGTCCGTCGCAGCCTTCTTGGGTTTCAGGAGGCACAAACAAACGTTATCACAATTATGGTGAAACGCTGAACACCTGCAAATAATTTTCAACGTAGTGGTTAATTGAAAAGCTCTGCGGCATACTTCTTGGAACCAGCTAGTTACCTGTTCCCATGCAAAGAGGAGTATACAGAACCATGGTGGATTTCCAGCTGATGAAGTAAAGGATTATTAAAGGAACGGGATGACCATGGGGATCATCGTTAATTCTCTAAAACAGAATCCGCCATTTTCACCTGCCAAACACATGCCCACTTCTCCTCTCTGGGGATAATAAAAACTAACCAGCGAACCGACAGAGGGCCTGACCCCCCATCCACATCGACCAGACACACACAAAAAAAACCTTACCCTCCAGCTACTAATTATAATGCTAACTTGCAAAATTTCCCTGCATTTTAAAACAATGGAAAAATGGTGGTGGGATGATACTTAGAAGAATGGCTTCTTGTCAGTCTCCACTAACAAAAATAGGCAACACCAAGTCAGCTACTCCTCAGCATAGTTATCTCCGACGCAGCCTTCTTGGGTTTCAGGAGGCACAAACAAACGTTATCACAATTATGGTGAAACGCTGAACACCTGCAAATAATTTTCAACGTAGTGGTTAATTGAAAAGCTCTGCGGCATACTTCTTGGAACAAGCCAGTTACCTGTTCCCACACAAAGAGGAGTATATAGAACCATGGTGGATTTCCAGCTGATTAAGTAAAGGATTATTAAAGGAACGGGATGACCATGGGGATCATGGTTAATTCTCTGAAACAGAATCCGCCCTTTTCACCTGCCAAACACATGCCCACTTCTCCTCTCTGGGGATAATAAAAACTAACCAGCGAACTGACAGAGGGCCTGACCCCCCCATCCACATCGACCACACACAAAAAAAACCGTACCCTCCAGCTACTTATTATAATGCTAACTTGCAAAATTTCCCTGCATTTTAAAAAATGCAAAAATGGTGGTGGGATGATACTTAGAAGAATGGCTTCTTGTCAGTCTCCACTGACAAAAATAGGCAACACCAAGTCAGCTACGCCTCAGCATAGTTATGTCCGTAGCAGCCATATTTGGTTTCAGTAGGCACATACACACGTTTTCACAACTATGGTGAAACGCTGAAAACCTGCAAAGGATTTTCAACATACTGGTTAATTGAAAAGCTCTGAGGCATACTTCTTGGAACAAGCCAGTTTCCTGTGCCCACGCATACAGAAGTATATAGAACCATGGTGGATTCCCAGCTCATGAAGCAAAGGATTCTTAAAGGAACGGGATTACCATGCGGATCCTGTTTAATTCTCTGAAACAGATCCGCAGTTTTCACCTGCCATACTAATACCCACTTCTCCTCTCTGGGGATAATAAAAACAAACCAGCGAACTGACAGAAGGCCTGACCAACACATCCACACCGACCCCACAGGAAAAAAAAAAAAACACCGTAGCCTCCAGCTACTAATTATAATGCTAACTTGCAAAATTTTCCTGCATTTTTAAACAATGGAAAAATGATGGTGAGATGATACTTAGAAGAATGGATTCTTGTCAGTCTCCACTAACAAAAATAGGCAATACCAAGTCAGCTACGCCTCAGCATCGTTATGTCCGTCGCAGCCTTCTTGGGTTTCAGGAGGCACAAACAAACGTTATCACAATTATGGTGAAACGCTGAACACCTGCAAATAATTTTCAACGTAGTGGTTAATTGAAAAGCTCTGCGGCATACTTCTTGGAACCAGCTAGTTACCTGTTCCCACGCAAAGAGGAGTATACAGAACCATGGTGGATTTCCAGCTGATGAAGTAAAGGATTATTAAAGGAACGGGATGACCATGGGGATCATCCTTAATTCTCTAAAACAGAATCCGCCATTTTCACCTGCCAAACACATGCCCACTTCTCCTCTCTGGGGATAATAAAAACTAACCAGCGAACTGACAGAGGGCCTGACCCCCCATCCACATCGACCAGACACACACAAACAAAACCTTACCCTCCAGCTACTAATTATAATGCTAACTTGCAAAATTTCCCTGCATTTTAAAACAATGGAAAAATGGTGGTGGGATGATACTTAGAAGAATGGCTTCTTGTCAGTCTCCACTAACAAAAATAGGCAACACCAAGTCAGCTACTCCTCAGCATAGTTATCTCCGACGCAGCCTTCTTGGGTTTCAGGAGGCACAAACAAACGTTATCACAATTATGGTGAAACGCTGTACACCTGCAAATAATTTTCAACGTAGTGGTTAATTGAAAAGCTCTGCGGCATACTTCTTGGAACAAGCCAGTTACCTGTTCCCACGCAAAGAGGAGTATATAGAACCATGGTGGATTTCCAGCTGATGAAGTAAAGGATTATTAAAGGAACGGGATGACCATGGGGATCATGGTAAATTCTCTGAAACAGAATCCGCACTTTTCACCTGCCAAACACATGCCCACTTCTCCTCTCTGGGGATAATAAAAACTAACCAGCGAACTGACAGAGGGCCTGACCCCCCCATCCACATCGACCACACACAAAAAAAAAACCGTACCTTCCAGCTACTAATTATAATGCTAACTTCCAAAATTTCCCTGCCTTTTATAACAATGGAAAAATGGTGGTGGGATGATACTTAGAAGAATGGCTTCTTGTCTGTCTGCACTAACAAAAATAGGCAACAGCAAGTCAGCTACTCCTCAGCAAAGTTATGTCCGTCGCAGCCTTCTTGGGTTTCAGGAGGCACATACAAACCTTATCAAAATTATGGTGAAACGCTGAAAACCTGCAAATAATTTTCAACGTACTGGTTAATTTGAAAACTCTCCAGCATACTTCTTGGAACAAGCCAGGTACCTGTGCCCACGCATAGAGGAGTATATAGAAACATGGTGGAATCCCAGCTTATGAAGCAAAGGATTCTTAAAGGAATGATATGACCATGCGGATCCTCTTTAATTCTCTGAAACAGAATCCCCACTTTTCACCTGCCAAACACATGCCCACTACTCTTCTCTGGGGATAATAAAAACAAACCAGCGATCTGACAGATGGCCTGAACACCCATCCTGACCGACCCCACAAAAAAAAAAAAGTACCCTCCACCTACTAATTATAATGCCAATTTGCAAAATTTCCTTGCATTTTTAAACAATGGAGAAATGATGGTGGGATAATACTTAGAAGAATGGCTTCTTGTCAGTCTCCACTGACAAAAATAGGCAACACCAAGTCAGCTACGCCTCAGCATAGTTATGTCCGTAGCAGCCATATTTGGTTTCAGTAGGCACATACACACGTTATCACAATTATGGTGAAACGCTGAAAACCTGCAAAGGATTTTCAACATACTGGTTAATTGAAAAGCTCTCAGGCATACTTCTTGGAACAAGCCAGTTTCCTGTGCCCACGCATAGAGAAGTATATAGAACCATGGTGGATTCCCAGCTCATGAAGCAAAGGATTCTTAAAGGAACGGGATTACCATGCGGATCCTGTTTAATTCTCTGAAACAGATCTGCAGTTTTCACCTGCTATACTAATACCCACTTCTCCTCTCTGGGGATATTAAAAACAAACCAGTGAACTGAAAGAGGGCCTGACCAACACACCCACACCGACCCCACAGGAAAAAAAAAAAAAAAAAGACACCGTAGCCTCCAGCTACTAATTATAATGCTAACTTGCAAAATTTTCCTGCATTTTTAAATAATGGAAAAATGATGGTGAGATGATACTTAGAAGAATGGATTCTTGTCAGTCTCCACTAACAAAAATAGGCAACACCAAGTCAGCTACGCCTCAGCATCCTTATGTTCGTGGCAGCCATCTTGGGTTTCAGGAGGCACAAACAAACGTTATCACAATTATGGTGAAACGCTGAACACGTGCAAATAATTTTCAACGTAGTGGTTAATTGAAAAGCTCTGCGGCATACTTCTTGGAACAAGCCAGTTACCTGTTCCCACGCAAAGAGGAGTATATAGAACCATGGTGGATTTCCAGCTGATGAAGTAAAGGATTATTAAAGGAACGGGATGACCATGGGGATCATCGTTAATTCTCTGAAACAGAATCCGCTCTTTTCACCTGCCAAACACATGCCCACTTCTCCTCTCTGGGGATAATAAAAACTAACCAGCGAAATGACAGAGGGCCTGACCCCCCCATCCACATCGACCACACACAAAAAATAACCGTACCCTCCAGCTACTTATTATAATGCTAACTTGCAAAATTTCCCTGCCTTTTAAAACAATGGAAAAAATGGTGGTGGGATGATACTTAGAAGAATGGCTTCTTGTCTGTCTCCACTAAAAAAATAGGCAACACCAAGTCAGCTACTCCTCAGCATAGTTATGTCCGTCGCAGCCTTCTTGGGTTTCAGGAGGCACATACAAACGTTATCAAAATTATGGTGAAACGCTGAAAACCTGCAAATAATTTTCAACGTACTGGTTAATTTGAAAACTCTCCAGCATACTTCTTGGAACAAGGCAGGTACCTGTGCCCACGCATAGAGGAGTATATAGAAACATGGTGGAATCCCAGCTGATCAAGCAAAGGATTCTTAAAGGAATGAGATGACCATGCGGATCCTGTTTAATTCTCTGAAACAGAATCCGCACTTTTCACCTGCCAAACACATGCCCACTACTCTTCTCTGGGGATAATAAAAACAAACCAGCGATCTGACAGAGGGCCTGAACACCCATCCTAACCGACCCCACAAAAAAAAAAAAGTACCCTCCAGCTACAAATTATAATGCCAATTTGCAAATTTTCCCTGCATTTTTAAACAATGGAGAAATGATGGTGGGATGATACTTAGAAGAATGGCTTCTTGTCAGTCTCCACTGACTAAAATAGGCAACACCAAGTCAGCTACGCTTTGGCATAGTTATGTCCGTCGCAGCCTTCTTGGGTTTCAGGAGGCACAAACAAACGTTATCTCAATTATGGTGAAACGCTGAACACCTGCAAATATTTTCAACGTACTGGTTAATTGAAAAGCCCTGCGGCATACTTCTTGGAACAAGCCAGTTACCTGTTCCCACGCAAAGAGGAGTATATAGAACCATGGTGGATTTCCAGCTGATGAAGTAAAGGATTATTAAAGGAACGGGATGAGCATGGGGATCATCGTTTATTCTCTGAAACAGAATCCGCCCTTTTCACCTGCGAAACACATGGCCACTTCTCCTCTCTGAGAAATAATAAAAACTAACAAGCGAACTGACAGAGGGCCTGACCCCCCCATCCACATCTACCACACTCACAAAAAAAAAAAACCGTACCCTCCAGCTACTAATTATAATGCCAACTTGCAAAATTTCCCTGCCTTTTAAAACAATGGAAAAATGGTGGTGGGATGATACTTAGAAGAATGGCTTCTTGTCAGTCTCCACTAACAAAAAGAGGCAAAACCAAGTCAGCTACTCCTCAGCACAGTTATGTCCGTCGCAGCCTTCTTGGGTTTCAGGAGGCACAAACAAACGTTATCAAAATTATGGTGAAACGCTGAACACCTGCAAATAATTTTCAACGTAGTGGTTAATTGAAAAGCTCTGCGGCATACTTCTTGGAACCAGCTAGTTACCTGTTCCCACGCAAAGAGGAGTATACAGAACCATGGTGGATTTCCAGCTGATGAAGTAAAGGATTATTAAAGGAACGGGATGACCATGGGGATCATCGTTAATTCTCTAAAACAGAATCCGCCATTTTCACCTGCCAAACACATGCCCACTTCTCCTCTCTGGGGATAATAAAAACTAACCAGCGAACTGACAGAGGGCCTGACCCCCCATCCACATCGACCAGACACACACAAAAAAAACCTTACCCTCCAGCTACTAATTATAATGCTAACTTGCAAAATTTCCCTGCATTTTAAAACAATGGAAAAATGGTGGTGGGATGATACTTAGAAGAATGGCTTCTTGTCAGTCTCCACTAACAAAAATAGGCAACACCAAGTCAGCTACTCCTCAGCATAGTTATCTCCGACGCAGCCTTCTTGGGTTTCAGGAGGCACAAACAAACGTTATCACAATTATGGTGAAACGCTGAACACCTGCAAATAATTTTCAACGTAGTGGTTAATTGAAAAGCTCTGAGGCATACTTCTTGGAACAAGCCAGTTACCTGTTCCCACGCAAAGAGGAGTATATAGAACCATGGTGGATTTCCAGCTGATGAAGTAAAGGATTATTAAAGGAACGGGATGACCATGGGGATCATGGTTAATTCTCTGAAACGGAATCCGCCCTTTTCACCTGCCAAACACATGCCCACTTCTCCTCTCTGGGGATAATAAAAACTAACCAGCGAACTGACAGAGGGCCTGACCCCCCCATCCACATCGACCACACACAAAAAAAACCGTACCCTCCAGCTACTTATTATAATGCTAACTTGCAAAATTTCCCTGCATTTTAAAAAATGCTAAAATGGTGGTGGGATGATACTTAGAAGAATGGCTTCTTGTCAGTCTCCACTGACAAAAATAGGCAACACCAAGTCAGCTACGCCTCAGCATAGTTATGTCCGTAGCAGCCATATTTGGTTTCAGTAGGCACATACACACGTTTTCACAACTATGGTGAAACGCTGAAAACCTGCAAAGGATTTTCAACATACTGGTTAATTGAAAAGCTCTGAGGCATACTTCTTGGAACAAGCCAGTTTCCTGTGCCCACGCATACAGAAGTATATAGAACCATGGTGGATTCCCAGCTCATGAAGCAAAGGATTCTTAAAGGAACGGGATTACCATGCGGATCCTGTTTAATTCTCTGAAACAGATCCGCAGTTTTCACCTGCCATACTAATACCCACTTCTCCTCTCTGGGGATAATAAAAACAAACCAGCGAACTGACAGAAGGCCTGACCAACACATCCACACCGACCCCACAGGAAAAAAAAAAAACACCGTAGCCTCCAGCTACTAATTATAATGCTAACTTGCAAAATTTTCCTGCATTTTTAAACAATGGAAAAATGATGGTGAGATGATACTTAGAAGAATGGATTCTTGTCAGTCTCCACTAACAAAAATAGGCAATACCAAGTCAGCTACGCCTCAGCATCGTTATGTCCGTCGCAGCCTTCTTGGGTTTCAGGAGGCACAAACAAACGTTATCACAATTATGGTGAAACGCTGAACACCTGCAAATAATTTTCAACGTAGTGGTTAATTGAAAAGCTCTGCGGCATACTTCTTGGAACCAGCTAGTTACCTGTTCCCACGCAAAGAGGAGTATACAGAACCATGGTGGATTTCCAGCTGATGAAGTAAAGGATTATTAAAGGAACGGGATGACCATGGGGATCATCGTTAATTCTCTAAAACAGAATCCGCCATTTTCACCTGCCAAACACATGCCCACTTCTCCTCTCTGGGGATAATAAAAACTAACCAGCGAACCGACAGAGGGCCTGACCCCCCATCCACATCGACCAGACACACACAAAAAAAACCTTACCCTCCAGCTACTAATTATAATGCTAACTTGCAAAATTTCCCTGCATTTTAAAACAATGGAAAAATGCTGGTGGGATGATACTTAGAAGAATGGCTTCTTGTCAGTCTCCACTAACAAAAATAGGCAACACCAAGTCAGCTACTCCTCAGCATAGTTATCTCCGACGCAGCCTTCTTGGGTTTCAGGAGGCACAAACAAACGTTATCACAATTATGGTGAAACGCTGAACACCTGCAAATAATTTTCAACGTAGTGGTTAATTGAAAAGCTCTGCGGCATACTTCTTGGAACAAGCCAGTTACCTGTTCCCACGCAAAGAGGAGTATATAGAACCATGGTGGATTTCCAGCTGATGAAGTAAAGGATTATTAAAGGAACGGGATGACCATGGGGATCATGGTTAATTCTCTGAAACAGAATCCGCCCTTTTCACCTGCCAAACACATGCCCACTTCTCCTCTCTGGGGATAATAAAAACTAACCAGCGAACTGACAGAGGGCCTGACCCCCCCATCCACATCGACCACACACAAAAAAAACCGTACCCTCCAGCTACTTATTATAATGCTAACTTGCAAAATTTCCCTGCATTTTAAAAAATGCAAAAATGGTGGTGGGATGATACTTAGAAGAATGGCTTCTTGTCAGTCTCCACTGACAAAAATAGGCAACACCAAGTCAGCTACGCCTCAGCATAGTTATGTCCGTAGCAGCCATATTTGGTTTCAGTAGGCACATACACACGTTTTCACAACTATGGTGAAACGCTGAAAACCTGCAAAGGATTTTCAACATACTGGTTAATTGAAAAGCTCTGAGGCATACTTCTTGGAACAAGCCAGTTTCCTGTGCCCACGCATACAGAAGTATATAGAACCATGGTGGATTCCCAGCTCATGAAGCAAAGGATTCTTAAAGGAACGGGATTACCATGCGGATCCTGTTTAATTCTCTGAAACAGATCCGCAGTTTTCACCTGCCATACTAATACCCACTTCTCCTCTCTGGGGATAATAAAAACAAACCAGCGAACTGACAGAAGGCCTGACCAACACATCCACACCGACCCCACAGGAAAAAAAAAAAAACACCGTAGCCTCCAGCTACTAATTATAATGCTAACTTGCAAAATTTTCCTGCATTTTTAAACAATGGAAAAATATGGTGAGATGATACTTAGAAGAATGGATTCTTGTCAGTCTCCACTAACAAAAATAGGCAATACCAAGTCAGCTACGCCTCAGCATCGTTATCTCCGACGCAGCCTTCTTGGGTTTCAGGAGGCACAAACAAACGTTATCACAATTATGGTGAAACGCTGTACACCTGCAAATAATTTTCAACGTAGTGGTTAATTGAAAAGCTCTGCGGCATACTTCTTGGAACAAGCCAGTTACCTGTTCCCACGCAAAGAGGAGTATATAGAACCATGGTGGATTCCCAGCTCATGAAGCAAAGGATTCTTAAAGGAACGGAGTATACTCCTTCTTAAAGGAAGGAGTATATAGAACCATGGTGGATTCCCAGCTCATGAAGCAAAGGATTCTTAAAGGAACGGGATTACCATGCGGATCCTGTTTAGTTCTCTTAAACAGATCCGCAGTTTTCACCTGCCATACTAATACCCACTTCTCCTCTCTGGGAATAATAAAAACAAACCAGCGAACTGACAGAAGGCCTGACCAACACATCCACACCGACCCCACAGGAAAAAAAAAAAAACACCGTAGCCTCCAGCTACTAATTATAATGCTAACTTGCAAAATTTTCCTGCATTTTTAAACAATGGAAAAATGATGGTGAGATGATACTTAGAAGAATGGCTTCTTGTCAGTCTCCACTAACAAAAATAGGCAACACCAAGTCAGCTACTCCTCAGCATAGTTATCTCCGACGCAGCCTTCTTGGGTTTCAGGAGGCACAAACAAACGTTATCACAATTATGGTGAAACGCTGTACACCTGCAAATAATTTTCAACGTAGTGGTTAATTGAAAAGCTCTGCGGCATACTTCTTGGAACAAGCCAGTTACCTGTTCCCACGCAAAGAGGAGTATATAGAACCATGGTGGATTTCCAGCTGATGAAGTAAAGGATTATTAAAGGAACGGGATGACCATGGGGATCATGGTTAATTCTCTGAAACAGAATCCGCACTTTTCACCTGCCAAACACATGCCCACTTCTCCTCTCTGGGGATAATAAAAACTAACCAGCGAACTGACAGAGGGCCTGACCCCCCCATCCACATCGACCACACACACAAAAAAAAAACGTACCCTCCAGCTACTAATTATAATGCTAACTTGCAAAATTTCCCTGCCTTTTAAAACAATGGAAAAATGGTGGTGGGATGATACTTAGAAGAATGGCTTCTTGTCAGTCTCCACTAAAAAAAATAGGCAACACAAAGTCAGCTCCTCCCCAGCATAGTTATGCCCGTCGCAGCCTTCTTGGGTTTCAGGAGGCACAAACAAACGTTATCACAATTATGGTGAAACGCTGAACACCTGCAAATAATTTTCAATGTACTGGCTAATTGAAAAGCTCTGCGGCATACTTCTTGGAACAAGCCAGTTACCTGTTCCCACGCAAAGAGGAGTATACAGAACCATGGTGGATTTCCAGCTGATGAAGTAAAGGATTATTAAAGGAACGGGATGACCATGGGGATCATCGTTAATTCTCTGAAACAGAATCCGCCCTTTTCTCCTGCCAAACACATGCCCACTTCTCCTCTCTGGTTATAATAAAAACTAACCAGCGAACTGACAGAGGGCCTGACCCCCCCATCCACATCGACCACACACAAAAAAAACGTACCCTCCAGCTACTTATTATAATGCTAATTTGCAAAATTTCCCTGCATTTTAAAACAATGGAAAAATGGTGGTGGGATGATACTTAGAAGAATGGCTTCTTGTCTGTTTCCACTAACAAAAATAGGCAACACCAAGTCAGCTACTCCTCAGCATAGTTATGTCCGTCGCAGCCTTCTTGGGTTTCAGGAGGCACATACAAACGTTACCAAAATTATGGTGAAACGCTGAAAACCTGCAAATAATTTTTCACCTACTGGTTAATTTTAAAACTCTCCAGCATACTTCTTGGAACAAGCCAGGTACCTGTGCCCATGCATAGAGGATTATATAGAAACATGGTGGAATCCCAGCTGATGAAGCAAAGGATTCTTAAAGGAATGAGAAGACCATGCGGATCCTGTTTAATTCTCTGAAACAGAATCCGCACTTTTCTCCTGCCAAACACATGCCCACTACTCTTCTCTGGGGATAATAAAAACAAACCAGCGATCTGACAGAGGGCATGAACACCCATCCTGACCGACCCCACAAAAAAAAAAAGTACCCTCCAGCTACTAATTATAATGCCAATTTGCAAAATTTCCCTGCATTTTTAAACAATGGAGGAATGATGGTGGGATGATACTTAGAAGAATGGCTTCTTGTCAGTCTCCACTGACAAAAATAGGCAACACCAAGTCAGCTACGCCTCAGCATAGTTATGTCCGTAGCAGCCATATTTGGTTTCAGTAGGCACATACACACGTTATCACAATTATGGTGAAACGCTGAAAACCTGCAAAGGATTTTCAACATACTGGTTAATTGAAAAGTTCTGCGGCATACTTCTTGGAACAAGCCAGTTACCTGTTCCAACGCAAAGAGGAGTATATAGAAACATGGTGGATTTCCAGCTGATGAAGTAAAGGATTATTAAAGGAACGGGATGACCATGGGGATCATCGTTAATTCTCTGAAACAGAATCCGCCCTTTTCACCTGCCAAACACATGCCCACTTCTCCTCTCTGGGGATAATAAAAACTAACCAGCGAACTGGCAGAGGGCCTGACCAACACATCCACACCGACCCCAGAGGAAAAAAAAAAAAAAAAACACCGTAGCCTCCAGCTACTAATGATAATGCTAACTTGCAAAATTTCCCTGCATTTTAAAGCAATGGAAAAATGGTGGTGGGATGATACTTAGAAGAATGGTTTCTTGTCTGTCTCCACTAACAAAAATAGGCAACACCAAGTCAGCTACTCCTCAGCATAGTTATGTCCGTCGCAGCCTTCTTGGGTTTCAGGAGGCACATACAAACGTTATCAAAATTATGGTGAAATGCTGAAAACCTGCAAATAACATTCAACGTACTGGTTAATTTGAAAACTCTCCAGCATACTTCTTGGAACAAGCCAGGTACCTGTGCCCTCGCATAGAGGAGTATATAGAAACATGGTGGAATCCCAGCTGATGAAGCAAAGGATTCTTAAAGGAATGAGATGACCATGCGGATCCTGTTTAATTCTCTGAAACAGAATCCGCACTTTTCACCTGCCATACTAATACCCACTTCTCCTCTCTGGGGATAATAAAAACAAACCAGCGAACTGACAGAGGGCTTGACCAACACATCCACACCGACCCCACAGGAAAAAAAAAAAAACACCGTAGCCTCCAGCTACTAATTATAATGCTAACTTGCAAAATTTTCCTGCATTTTTAAACAATGGAAAAATGATGGTGAGATGATACTTAGAAGAATGGATTCTTGTCAGTCTCCACTAACAAAAATAGGCAAAACCAAATCATCTACGCCTCAGCATCGTTATGTTCGTGGCAGCCATCTTCGGTGTCAGGAGGCACAAACAAACGTTATCACAATTACGGTGAAACGCTGAACACCTGCATATAATTTTCAACGTACTGGTTAATTGAAAAGCTCTGCGGCATACTTCTTGGAACAAGCCAGTTACCTGTTCCCATGCAAAGAGGAGTATATAGAACCATGGTGGATTTCCAGCTGATGTAGTAAAGGATTATTAAAGGAACGGGATGACCATGGGGATCATCGTTAATTCTCTGAAACAGATTCCGCCCTTTTCACCTGCCAAACACATGCCCACTTCTCCTCTCTGGGGATAATAAAAACTAACCAGCGAACTGACAGAGGGCCTGACCCCCCCATCCACATCGACCACACACAAAAAAAAACCGTACCCTCCAGCTACTAATTATAATGCTAACTTGCAAAATTTCCCTGCATTTTAAAACAATGCAAAAATGGTGGTGGGATGACACTTAGAAGAATGGCTTCTTGTCTGTCTCCACTAACAAAAATAGGCAACACCAAGTCAGCTACTCCCCAGCATAGTTATGTCCGTCGCAGCCTTCTTGGGTTTCAGGAGGCACAAACAAACGTTATCACAATTATGGTGAAACGCTGAACACCTGCAAATAATTTTCAACGTACTGGCTAATTGAAAAGCTCTGCGGCATACTTCTTGGAACAAGCCAGTTACCTGTTCCCACGCAAAGAGGAGTATATAGAACCATGGTGGATTTCCAGCTGAAGAAGTAAAGGATTATTAAAGAACGGGATGACCATGGGGATCATCGTTAATTCTCTGAAACAGAATCCGCCCTTTTCACCTGCCAAACACATGCCCACTTCCCCTCTCTGGGGGTAATAAAAACTAACCTGTGAACTGACAGAGGGCCTGACCCACCCATCCACATCGACCACACAAAAAAAAAAAAACCGTACCCTCCAGCTACTAATTATAATGCTAACTTACAAAATTTCCCTGCATTTTAAAACAATGGAAAAATGGTGGTGGGATGATACTTAGAAGAATGGCTTCTTGTCTGTCTCCACTAACAAAAATAGGCAACACCAAGTCAGCTACTCCTCAGCATAGTTATGTCTGTCGCAGCCTTTTTGGGTTTCAGGAGGCACATACAAATGTTATCAAAATTATGGTGAAACGCTGAAAACCTGCAAATAATTTTCAACGTACTGGTTAATTTGAAAACTCTCCAGCATACTTCTTGGAACAAGCCAGTTTCCTGTGCCCACGCATAGAGAAGTATATAGAATCATGGTGGATTCCCAGCTCATGAAGCAAAGGATTCTTAAAGGAACGGGATTACCATGCAGATCCTGTTTAATTCTCTGAAACAGATCCGCAGTTTTCACCTGCCATACTAATACCCACTTCTCCTCTCTGGGGATAATAAAAACAAACCAGCGAACTGACAGAGGGCCTGACCAACACATCCACACCGACCCCACAGAAAAAAAAAAAAAAAACACCGTAGCCTCCAGCTACTAATTATAATGCTAACTTGCAAAATTTTCCTGCATTTTTAAACAATGGAAAAATGATGGTGAGATGATACTTAGAAGAATGGATTCTTGTCAGTCTCCACTAACAAAAATAGGCAATATCAAGTCAGCTACGCCTCAGCATCATTATGTCCGTCGCAGCCTTCTTGGGTTTCAGGAGGCACAAACAAACGTTATCACAATTATGGTGAAACGCTGAACACCTGCAAATAATTTTCAACGTAGTGGTTAATCGAAAAGCTCTGCGGCATACTTCTTGGAACAAGCCAGTTACCTGTTCCCACGCAAAGAGGCGTATATAGAACCATGGTGGATTTCCAGCTGATGAAGTAAAGGATTATTAAAGGAATGGGATGACCATGGGGATCATCATTAATTCTCTGAAACAGAATCCGCCATTTTCACCTGCCAAACACATGCCCACTTCTCCTCTCTGGGGATAATAAAAACTAACCAGCGAACTGACAGAGGGCCTGATCAACACATCCACATCGACCACACACACACAAAAAAACCGTACCCTCCAGCTACTAATTATAATGCTAACTTGCAAAATTTCCCTGCATTTTAAAACAATGGAAAAATGGTGGTGGGATGATACTTAGAAGAATGGCTTCTTGTCAGTCTCCACTAACAAAAATAGGCAACACCAAGTCAGCTACTCCTGAGCATAGTTATGTCTGTCGCAGCCTTCTTGGGTTTCAGGAGGCACATACAAACGTTACCAAAATTTTGGTGAAACGCTGAAAACCTGCAAATAATTTTCCACGTACTGGTTAATTTGAAAACTCTCCAGCATACTTCTTGGAACAAGCCACGTACCTGTGCCCATGCATAGAGGAGTATATGGAAACATGGTGGAATCCCAGCTGATGAAGCAAAGGATTCTTAAAGGAATGAGATGACCATGCGGATCCTGTTTAATTCTCTGAAACAGAATCCGCACTTTTCACCTGCCAAACACATGCCCACTTCTCCTCTCTGGGGATAATAAAAACAAACCAGTGATTTGACAGATGGCCTGACCAACCCATCCACACTGACCCCACAAAAAAAAAAAAGTACCCTCCAGCTACTAATTATAATGCTAACTCGCAAAATTTCCCTGCATTTTTAAACAATGAAAAAATGATGGTGCGATGATACTTAGAAGAATGGCTTCTTGTCAGTCTCCACTAACTAAAATAGGCAACACGAAGTCAGCTACACCTCAGCATACTTATGTTCTTCGCAGTCACATTGGGTTTCAGGAGACACATACACACGTTATCACAATTATGGTGAAACGCTGAAAACCTACAAAGGATTTTCAACATACTGGTTAATTGAAAACCTCTGAGGCATACTTCTTGGAACAAGCCAGTTTCCTGTGCCCACGCATAGAGAAGTATATAGAACCATGGTGGATTCCCAGCTCATGAAGCAAAGGATTCTTAAAGGAACGGGATTACAATGCGGATCCTGTTTAATTCTCTGAAACAGAATCCGCACTTTTCACCTGCCAAACACATGCCCACTACTCTTCTCTGGGGATAATAAAAACAAACCAGCGATCTGACAGAGGGCCTGAACACCCATCCTGACCGACCCCACAAAAAAAAAAAAATGGACTCTCCAGCTACTAATTATAATGCCAATTTGCAAAATTTCCCTGCATTTTTAAACAATGGAGAAATGATGGTGGGATGATACTTAGAAGAATGGCTTCTTGTCAGTCTCCACTGACAAAAAAAGGCAACACCAAGTCAGCTACGCCTCAGCATCGTTATGTCCGTCGCAGTCTTCTTGGGTTTCAGGAGGCACAAACACACGTTATCACAATTATGGTGAAACGCTGAAAACCTGCAAAGGATTTTCAACATACTGGTTAATTGAAAAACTCTGAGGCACACTTCTTGGAACAAGCCAGTTTCCTGTGCCCACGCATAGAGAAGTATATAGAACCATGGTGGATTCCCAGCTCATGAAGCAAAGGATTCTTAAAGGAAGAGGATTACCATGCGGATCCTGTTTAATTCTCTGAAACAGATCCGCAGTTTTCACCTGCCATACTAATACCCACTTCTCCTCTCTGGGGATAATAAAAACAAACCAGCGAACTGACAGAGGGCCTGACCAACACATCCACACCGACCCCACAGGAAAAAAAAAAAACACCGTAGCCTCCAGCTACTAATTATAATGCTAACTTGCAAAATTTTCCTGCATTTTTAAACAATGGAAAAATGATGGTGAGATGATACTTAGAAGAATGGATTCTTGTCAGTCTCCACTAACAAAAATAGGCAATACCAAGTCAGCTACGCCTCAGCATCGTTATGTCCGTCGCAGCCTTCTTGGGTTTCAGGAGGCACAAACAAACGTTATCACAATTATGGTGAAACGCTGAACACCTGCAAATAATTTTCAACGTAGTGGTTAATTGAAAAGCTCTGCGGCATACTTCTTGGAACCAGCTAGTTACCTGTTCCCACGCAAAGAGGAGTATACAGAACCATGGTGGATTTCCAGCTGATGAAGTAAAGGATTATTAAAGGAACGGGATGACCATGGGGATCATCGTTAATTCTCTAAAACAGAATCCGCCATTTTCACCTGCCAAACACATGCCCACTACTCCTCTCTGGGGATAATAAAAACTAACCAGCGAACTGACAGAGGGCCTGACCCCCCATCCACATCGACCAGACACACACAAAAAAAACCTTACCCTCCAGCTACTAATTATAATGCTAACTTGCAAAATTTCCCTGCCTTTTAAAACAATGGAAAAATGGTGGTGGGATGATACTTAGAAGAATGGCTTCTTGTCTGTCTGCACTAACAAAAATAGGCAACAGCAAGTCAGCTACTCCTCAGCAAAGTTATGTCCGTCGCAGCCTTCTTGGGTTTCAGGAGGCACATACAAACGTTATCAAAATTATGGTGAAACGCTGAAAACCTGCAAATAATTTTCAACGTACTGGTTAATTTGAAAACTCTCCAGCATACTTCTTGGAACAAGCCAGGTACCTGTGCCCACGCATAGAGGAGTATATAGAAACATGGTGGAATCCCAGCTTATGAAGCAAAGGATTCTTAAAGGAATGATATGACCATGCGGATCCTCTTTAATTCTCTGAAACAGAATCCCCACTTTTCACCTGCCAAACACATGCCCACTACTCTTCTCTGGGGATAATAAAAACAAACCAGCGATCTGACAGATGGCCTGAACACCCATCCTGACCGACCCCACAAAAAAAAAAAGTACCCTCCACCTACTAATTATAATGCCAATTTGCAAAATTTCCTTGCATTTTTAAACAATGGAGAAATGATGGTGGGATGATACTTAGAAGAATGGCTTCTTGTCAGTCTCCACTGACAAAAATAGGCAACACCAAGTCAGCTACGCCTCAGCATAGTTATGTCCGTAGCAGCCATATTTGGTTTCAGTAGGCACATACACACGTTATCACAATTATGGTGAAACGCTGAAAACCTGCAAAGGATTTTCAACATACTGGTTAATTGAAAAGCTCTCAGGCATACTTCTTGGAAGAAGCCAGTTTCCTGTGCCCACGCATAGAGAAGTATATAGAACCATGGTGGATTCCCAGCTCATGAAGCAAAGGATTCTTAAAGGAACGGGATTACCATGCGGATCCTGTTTAATTCTCTGAAACAGATCTGCAGTTTTCACCTGCTATACTAATACCCACTTCTCCTCTCTGGGGATATTAAAAACAAACCAGTGAACTGAAAGAGGGCCTGACCAACACACCCACACCGACCCCACAGGGAAAAAAAAAAAAAAAATACACCGTAGCCTCCAGCTACTAATTATAATGCTAACTTGCAAAATTTTCCTGCATTTTTAAATAATGGAAAAATGATGGTGAGATGATACTTAGAAGAATGGATTCTTGTCAGTCTCCACTAACAAAAATAGGCAACACTAAGTCAGCTACGCCTCAGCATCCTTATGTTCGTGGCAGCCATCTTGGGTTTCAGGAGGCACAAACAAACGTTATCACAATTATGGTGAAACGCTGAACACGTGCAAATAATTTTCAACGTAGTGGTTAATTGAAAACTCTGCGGCATACTTCTTGGAACAAGCCAGTTACCTGTTCCCACGCAAAGAGGAGTATATAGAACCATGGTGGATTTCCAGCTGATGAAGTAAAGGATTATTAAAGGAACGGGATGAGCATGGGGATCATCGTTTATTCTCTGAAACAGAATCCGCCCTTTTCACCTGCGAAACACATGGCCACTTCTCCTCTCTGAGAAATAATAAAAACTAACAAGCGAACTGACAGAGGGCCTGACCCCCCCATCCACATCTACCACACTCACAAAAAAAAAAAACCGTACCCTCCAGCTACTAATTATAATGCCAACTTGCAAAATTTCCCTGCCTTTTAAAACAATGGAAAAATGGTGGTGGGATGATACTTAGAAGAATGGCTTCTTGTCAGTCTCCACTAACAAAAAGAGGCAACACCAAGTCAGCTACTCCTCAGCACAGTTATGTCCGTCGCAGCCTTCTTGGGTTTCAGGAGGCACAAACAAACGTTATCACAATTATGGTGAAACGCTGAACACCTGCAAATAATTTTCAACGTAGTGGTTAATTGAAAAGCTCTGCGGCATACTTCTTGGAACAAGCCAGTTACCTGTTCCCACGCAAAGAGGAGTATATAGAACCATGGTGGATTTCCAGCTGATGAAGTAAAGGATTATTAAAGGAACGGGATGACCATGGGGATCATCGTTAATTCTCTGAAACAGAATCCGCCCTTTTAACCTGCCAAACACATGCCCACTTCTCCTCTCTGGGGATAATAAAAACTAACCAGCGAACTGACAGAGGGCCTGCCCCCCCCATCCACATCGACCACACACACAAAAAAAAACCGTACCCTCCAGCTACTAATTATAATGCTAACTTGCAAAATTTCCCTGCCTTTTAAAACAATGGAAAAATGGTGGTGGGATGATACTTAGAAGAATGGCTTCTTGTCAGTCTCCACTAAAAAAAATAGGCAACACCAAGTCAGCTCCTCCCGAGCATAGTTATGTCCGTCGCAGCCTTCTTGGGTTTCAGGAGGCACAAACAAACGTTATCACAATTATGGTGAAACGCTGAACACCTGCAAATAATTTTCAATGTACTGGCTAATTGAAAAGCTCTGCGGCATACTTCTTGGAACAAGCCAGTTACCTGTTCCCACGCAAAGAGGAGTATACAGAACCATGGTGGATTTCCAGCTGATGAAGTAAAGGATTATTAAAGGAACGGGATGACCATGGGGATCATCGTTAATTCTCTGAAACAGAATCCGCCCTTTTCACCTGCCAAACACATGCCCACTTCTCCTCTCTGGGGATAATAAAAACTAACCAGTGAACTGACAGAGGGCCTGACCCACCCATCCACATCGACCACACACAAAAAAAAAACCGTACCCTCCAGCTACTAATTATAATGCTAACTTCCAAAATTTCCCTGCATTTTAAAACAATGGAAAAATGGTGGTGGGATGATACTTAGAAGAATGGCTTCTTGTCTGTCTCCACTAACAAAAATAGGCAACACCAAGTCAGCTACTCCTCAGCATCGTTATGTCTGTCGCAGCCTTCTTGGGTTTCAGGAGGCACATACAAACGTTATCAAAATTATGGTGAAACGATGAAAACCTGCAAATAATTTTCAACGTACTGGTTAATTTGAAAACTCTCCAGCATACTTCTTGGAACAAGCCAGGTACCTGTGCCCAGGCATACGGGAGTATATAGAAACATGGTGGAATCCCAGCTGACGAAGCAAAGGATTCTTAAAGGATGAGATGACCATGCGGATCCTGTTTAATTCTCCGAAACAGAATCCTCACTTTTCACCTGCCAAACACATGAAAATTACTCTTCTCTGGGGATAATAAAAACAAACCAGCGATCTGACAGAGGGCCTGAACACCCATCCTGACCGACCCCACAAAAAAAAAAAGTACCGTCCAGCTACTAATTATAATGCCAATTTGCAAAATTTCCCTGCATTTTTAAACAATGGAGAAATGATGGTGGGATGATACTTAGAAGAATGGCTTCTTGTCAGTCTCCACTGACAAAAATAGACAACACCAAGTCAGCTACGCCTCAGCATAGTTATGTCCGTAGCAGCCATATTTGGTTTCAGGAGACACATACACACGTTATCACAATTATGGTGAAACGCTGAAAACCTGCAAAGGATTTTCAACATACTGGTTAATTGAAAAGCTCTGAGGCATACTTCTTGGAACAAGCCAGTTTCCTGTGCCCACGCATAGAGAAGTATATAGAATCATGGTGGATTCCCAGGTCATGAAGCAAAGGATTCTTAAAGGAACGGGATTACCATGCGGATCCTGTTTAATTCTCTGAAACAGATCCGCAGTTTTCACCTGCCATACTAATACCCACTTCTCCTCTCTGGGGATAATAAAAACAAACCAGCGAACTGACAGAAGGCCTGACCAACACATCCACACCGACCCCACAGGAAAAAAAAAAAACACCGTAGCCTCCAGCTACTAATTATAATGCTAACTTGCAAAATTTTCCTGCATTTTTAAACAATGGAAAAATGATGGTGAGATGATACTTAGAAGAATGGTTTCTTGTCAATCTCCACTAACAAAAATAGGCAATACCAAGTCAGCTACGCCTCAGCATCGTTATGTCCGTCGCAGCCTTCTTGGGTTTCAGGAGGCACAAACAAACGTTATCACAATTATGGTGAAACGCTGAACACCTGCAAATATTTTTCAACGTAGTGGTTAATTGAAAAGCTCTGCGGCATACTTCTTGGAACCAGCTAGTTACCTGTTCCCACGCAAAGAGGAGTATACAGAACCATGGTGGATTTCCAGCTGATGAAGTAAAGGATTATTAAAGGAACGGGATGACCATGGGGATCATCCTTAATTCTCTAAAACAGAATCCGCCATTTTCACCTGCCAAACACATGCCCACTTCTCCTCTCTGGGGATAATAAAAACTAACCAGCGAACTGACAGAGGGCCTGACCCCCCATCCACATCGACCAGACACACACAAACAAAACCTTACCCTCCAGCTACTAATTATAATGCTAACTTGCAAAATTTCCCTGCATTTTAAAACAATGGAAAAATGGTGGTGGGATGATACTTAGAAGAATGGCTTCTTGTCAGTCTCCACTAACAAAAATAGGCAACACCAAGTCAGCTACTCCTCAGCATAGTTATCTCCGACGCAGCCTTCTTGGGTTTCAGGAGGCACAAACAAACGTTATCACAATTATGGTGAAACGCTGTACACCTGCAAATAATTTTCAACGTAGTGGTTAATTGAAAAGCTCTGCGGCATACTTCTTGGAACAAGCCAGTTACCTGTTCCCACGCAAAGAGGAGTATATAGAACCATGGTGGATTTCCAGCTGATGAAGTAAAGGATTATTAAAGGAACGGGATGACCATGGGGATCATGGTTAATTCTCTGAAACAGAATCCGCACTTTTCACCTGCCAAACGCATGCCCACTTCTCCTCTCTGGGGATAATAAAAACTAACCAGCGAACTGACAGAGGGCCTGACCCCCACATCCACATCGCCCACACAAAAAAAAAAAACCGTACCCTCAAGCTACTAATTATAATGCTAACTTGCAAAATTTTCCTGCATTTTTAAATAATGGAAAAATGATGGTGAGATGATACTTAGAAGAATGGATTCTTGTCAGTCTCCACTAACAAAAATAGGCAACACCAAGTCAGCTACGCCTCAGCATCCTTATGTTCGTGGCAGCCATCTTGGGTTTCAGGAGGCACAAACAAACGTTATCACAATTATGGTGAAACGCTGAACACGTGCAAATAATTTTCAACGTAGTGGTTAATTGAAAACTCTGCGGCATACTTCTTGGAACAAGCCAGTTACCTGTTCCCACGCAAAGAGGAGTATATAGAACCATGGTGGATTTCCAGCTGATGAAGTAAAGGATTACTAAAGGAACGGGATGACCATGGGGATCATCGTTAATTCTCTGAAACAGAATCCGCTCTTTTCACCTGCCAAACACTTGCCCACTTCTCCTCTCTGGGGATAATAAAAACTAACCAGCGAAATGACAGAGGGCCTGACCCCCCCATCCACATCGACCACACACAAAAAATAACCGTACCCTCCAGCTACTTATTATAATGCTAACTTGCAAAATTTCCCTGCCTTTTAAAACAATGGAAAAATGGTGGTGGGATGATACTTAGAAGAATGGCTTCTTGTCTGTCTCCACTAACAAAAATAGGCAACACCAAGTCAGCTACTCCTCAGCATAGTTATGTCCGTCGCAGCCTTCTTGGGTTTCAGGAGGCACATACAAACGTTATCAAAATTATGGTGAAACGCTGAAAACCTGCAAATAATTTTCAACGTACTGTTAATTTGAAAACTCTCCAGCATACTTCTTGGAACAAGGCAGGTACCTGTGCCCACGCATAGAGGAGTATATAGAAACATGGTGGAATCCCAGCTGATCAAGCAAAGGATTCTTAAAGGAATGAGATGACCATGCGGATCCTGTTTAATTCTCTGAAACAGAATCCTCACTTTTCACCTGCCAAACACATGCCCAATACTCTTCTCTGGGGATAATAAAAACAAACCAGCGATCTGACAGAGGGCCTGAACACCCATCCTGACCGACCCCACAAAAAAAAAAAAGTACCCTCCAGCTACAAATTATAATGCCAATTTGCAAATTTTCCCTGCATTTTTAAACAATGGAGAAATGATGGTGGGATGATACTTAGAAGAATGGCTTCTTGTCAGTCTCCACTGACTAAAATAGGCAACACCAAGTCAGCTACGCTTTGGCATAGTTATGTCCGTCGCAGCCTTCTTGGGTTTCAGGAGGCACAAACAAACGTTATCTCAATTATGGTGAAACGCTGAACACCTGCAAATATTTTCAACGTACTGGTTAATTGAAAAACCCTGCGGCATACTTCTTGGAACAAGCCAGTTACCTGTTCCCACGCAAAGAGGAGTATATAGAACCATGGTGGATTTCCAGCTGATGAAGTAAAGGATTATTAAAGGAACGGGATGAGCATGGGGATCATCGTTTATTCTCTGAAACAGAATCCGCCCTTTTCACCTGCGAAACACATGGCCACTTCTCCTCTCTGAGAAATAATAAAAACTAACAAGCGAACTGACAGAGGGCCTGACCCCCCCATCCACATCTACCACACTCACAAAAAAAAAAAAACCGTACCCTCCAGCTACTAATTATAATGCCAACTTGCAAAATTTCCCTGCCTTTTAAAACAATGGAAAAATGGTGGTGGGATGATACTTAGAAGAATGGCTTCTTGTCAGTCTCCACTGACAAAAATAGGCAACACCAAGTCAGCTACTCCTCAGCACAGTTATGTCCGTCACAGCCTTCTTGGGTTTCAGGAGGCACAAACAAACGTTATCAAAATTATGGTGAAACGCTGAACACCTGGAAATAATTTTCAACGTAGTGGTTAATTGAAAAGCTCTGCAGCATACTTCTTGGAACAAGTCAGTTACCTGTTCCCACGCAAAGAGGAGTATATAGAACCATGGTGGATTTCCATCTGATGAAGTAAAGGATTACTAAAGGAACGGGATGACCATGGGGATCATTGTTAATTCTCTGAAACAGAATCCGCCCTTTTCACCTGCCAAACACATGCCCACTTCTCCTCTCTAGGGATAATAAAAACTAACCAGCGAACTGACAGAGGGCCTGACCCCCCATCCACATCGACCACACACAGAAAAAAAAAACGTACCCTCCAGCTACTAATTATAATGCTAACTTGCAAAATTTCCCTGCATTTTAAAACAATGGAAAAATGGTGGTGGGATGATACTTAGAAGAATGGCTTCTTGTCAGTCTCCACTAACAAAAATAGGCAACACCAAGTCAGCTACTCCTCAGCATAGTTATGTCCGTCGCAGCCTTCTTGGGTTTCAGGAGGCACAAACAAACGTTATCACAATTATGGTGAAACGCTGAACACCTGCAAATAATTTTCAACGTAGTGGTTAATTGAAAAGCTCTGCGGCATACTTCTTGGAACAAGCCAGTTACCTGTTCCCATGCAAAGAGGAGTATATAGAACCATGGTGGATTTCCAGCTGATGAAGTAAAGGATTATTAAAGGAACGGGATGACCATGGGGATCATCGTTAATTCTCTGAAACAGAATCCGCCCTTTTCACCTGCCAAACACATGCCCACTTCTCCTCTCTGGGGATAATAAAAACTAACCAGCGAACTGACAGAGGGCCTGACCCCCCCATCCACATCGACCACACACACAAAAAAAAACCGTACCCTCCAGCTACTAATTATAATGCTAACTTGCAAAATTTCCCTGCCTTTTAAAACAATGGAAAAATGGTGGTGGGATGATACTTAGAAGAATGGCTTCTTGTCAGTCTCCACTAAAAAAAATAGGCAACACCAAGTCAGCTCCTCCCCAGCATAGTTATGTCCGTCGCAGCCTTCTTGGGTTTCAGGAGGCACAAACAAACGTTAACACAATTATGGTGAAACGCTGAACACCTGCAAATAATTTTCAACGTACTGGCTAATTGAAAAGCTCTGCGGCATACTTCTTGGAACAAGCCAGTTACCTGTTCCCACGCAAAGAGGAGTATACAGAACCATGGTGGATTTCCAGCTGATGAAGCAAAGGATTCTTAAAGGAATGAGATGACCTGCGGATCCTGTTTAATTCTCTGAAACAGAATCCTCACTTTTCACCTGCCAAACACATGCCCACTACTCTTCTCTGGGGATAATAAAAACAAACCAGCGATCTGACAGAGGGCCTGAACACCCATCCTGACCGACCCCACAAAAAAAAAAAAGTACCCTCCAGCTACAAATTATAATGCCAATTTGCAAATTTTCCCTGCATTTTTAAACAATGGAGAAATGATGGTGGGATGATACTTAGAAGAATGGCTTCTTGTCAGTCTCCACTGACTAAAATAGGCAACACCAAGTCAGCTACGCTTTGGCATAGTTATGTCCGTCGCAGCCTTCTTGGGTTTCAGGAGGCACAAACAAACGTTATCTCAATTATGGTGAAACGCTGAACACCTGCAAATATTTTCAACGTACTGGTTAATTGAAAAACCCTGCGGCATACTTCTTGGAACAAGCCAGTTACCTGTTCCCACGCAAAGAGGAGTATATAGAACCATGGTGGATTTCCAGCTGATGAAGTAAAGGATTATTAAAGGAACGGGATGAGCATGGGGATCATCGTTTATTCTCTGAAACAGAATCCGCCCTTTTCACCTGCGAAACACATGGCCACTTCTCCTCTCTGAGAAATAATAAAAACTAACAAGCGAACTGACAGAGGGCCTGACCCCCCCATCCACATCTACCACACTCACAAAAAAAAAAAAACCGTACTCTCCAGCTACTAATTATAATGCCAACTTGCAAAATTTCCCTGCCTTTTAAAACAATGGAAAAATGGTGGTGGGATGATACTTAGAAGAATGGCTTCTTGTCAGTCTCCACTGACAAAAATAGGCAACACCAAGTCAGCTACTCCTCAGCACAGTTATGTCCGTCGCAGCCTTCTTGGGTTTCAGGAGGCACAAACAAACGTTATCAAAATTATGGTGAAACGCTGAACACCTGGAAATAATTTTCAACGTAGTGGTTAATTGAAAAGCTCTGCAGCATACTTCTTGGAACAAGTCAGTTACCTGTTCCCACGCAAAGAGGAGTATATAGAACCATGGTGGATTTCCATCTGATGAAGTAAAGGATTATTAAAGGAACGGGATGACCATGGGGATCATTGTTAATTCTCTGAAACAGAATCCGCCCTTTTCACCTGCCAAACACATGCCCACTTCTCCTCTCTAGGGATAATAAAAACTAACCAGCGAACTGACAGAGGGCCTGACCCCACATCCACATCGACCACACACAGAAAAAAAAAACGTACCCTCCAGCTACTAATTATAATGCTAACTTGCAAAATTTCCCTGCATTTTAAAACAATGGAAAAATGGTGGTGGGATGATACTTAGAAGAATGGCTTCTTGTCAGTCTCCACTAACAAAAATAGGCAACACCAAGTCAGCTACTCCTCAGCATAGTTATGTCCGTCGCAGCCTTCTTGGGTTTCAGGAGGCACAAACAAACGTTATCACAATTATGGTGAAACGCTGAACACCTGCAAATAATTTTCAACGTAGTGGTTAATTGAAAAGCTCTGCGGCATACTTCTTGGAACAAGCCAGTTACCTGTTCCCACGCAAAGAGGAGTATATAGAACCATGGTGGATTTCCAGCTGATGAAGTAAAGGATTATTAAAGGAACGGGATGACCATGGGGATCATCGTTAATTCTCTGAAACAGAATCCGCCCTTTTCACCTGCCAAACACATGCCCACTTCTCCTCTCTGGGGATAATAAAAACTAACCAGCGAACTGACAGAGGGCCTGACCCCCCCATCCACATAGACCACCCACACAAAAAAAAACCGTACCCTCCAGCTACTAATTATAATGCTAACTTGCAAAATTTCCCTGCCTTTTAAAACAATGGAAAAATGGTGGTGGGATGATACTTAGAAGAATGGCTTCTTGTCAGTCTCCACTAAAAAAAATAGGCAACACCAAGTCAGCTCCTCCCCAGCATAGTTATGTCCGTCGCAGCCTTCTTGGGTTTCAGGAGACACAAACAAACGTTAACACAATTATGGTGAAACGCTGAACACCTGCAAATAATTTTCAACGTACTGGCTAATTGAAAAGCTCTGCGGCATACTTCTTGGAACAAGCCAGTTACCTGTTCCCACGCAAAGAGGAGTATACAGAACCATGGTGGATTTCCAGCTGATGAAGTAAAGGATTATTAAAGGAACGGGATGACCATGGGGATCATCGTTAATTCTCTGAAACAGAATCCGCCCTTTTCACCTGCCAAACACATGCCCACTTCTCCTCTCTGGGGATAATAAAAACTAACCAGTGAACTGACAGAGGGCCTGACCCACCCATCCACATCGACCACACACAAAAAAAAAACCGTACCCTCCAGCTAGTAATTATAATGCTAACTTCCAAAATTTCCCTGCCTTTTAAAACAATGGAAAAATGGTGGTGGGATGATACTTAGAAGAATGGCTTCTTGTCTGTCTCCACTAACAAAAATAGGCAACACCAAGTCAGCTACTCCTCAGCATCATTATGTCTGTCGCAGCCTTCTTGGGTTTCAGGAGGCACATACAAACGTTATCAAAATTATGGTGAAACGATGAAAACCTGCAAATAATTTTCAACGTACTGGTTAATTTGAAAACTCTCCAGCATACTTCTTGGAACAAGCCAGGTACCTGTGCCCAGGCATACGGGAGTATATAGAAACATGGTGGAATCCCAGCTGACGAAGCAAAGGATTCTTAAAGGATGAGATGACCATGCGGATCCTGTTTAATTCTCCGAAACAGAATCCTCACTTTTCACCTGCCAAACACATGCCAATCACTCTTCTCTGGGGATAATAAAAACAAACCAGCGATCTGACAGAGGGCCTGAACTCCCATCCTGACCGACCCCGCAAAAAAAAAAAAGTACCGTCCAGCTACTAATTATAATGCCAATTTGCAAAATTTCCCTGCATTTTTAAACAATGGAGAAATGATGGTGGGATGATACTTAGAAGAATGGCTTCTTGTCAGTCTCCACTGACAAAAATAGACAACACCAAGTCAGCTACGCCTCAGCATAGTTATGTCCGTAGCAGCCATATTTGGTTTCAGGAGACACATACACACGTTATCACAATTATGGTGAAACGCTGAAAACCTGCAAAGGATTTTCAACATACTGGTTAATTGAAAAGCTCTGAGGCATACTTCTTGGAACAAGCCAGTTTCCTGTGCCCACGCATAGAGAAGTATATAGAATCATGGTGGATTCCCAGGTCATGAAGCAAAGGATTCTTAAAGGAACGGGATTACCATGCGGATCCTGTTTAATTCTCTGAAACAGATCCGCAGTTTTCACCTGCCATACTAATACCCACTTCTCCTCTCTGGGGATAATAAAAACAAACCAGCGAACTGACAGAAGGCCTGACCAACACATCCACACCGACCCCACAGGAAAAAAAAAAAACACCGTAGCCTCCAGCTACTAATTATAATGCTAACTTGCAAAATTTTCCTGCATTTTTAAACAATGGAAAAATGATGGTGAGATGATACTTAGAAGAATGGATTCTTGTCAGTCTCCACTAACAAAAATAGGCAATACCAAGTCAGCTACGCCTCAGCATCGTTATGTCCGTCGCAGCCTTCTTGGGTTTCAGGAGGCACAAACAAACGTTATCACAATTATGGTGAAACGCTGAACACCTGCAAATATTTTTCAACGTAGTGGTTAATTGAAAAGCTCTGCGGCATACTTCTTGGAACCAGCTAGTTACCTGTTCCCACGCAAAGAGGAGTATACAGAACCATGGTGGATTTCCAGCTGATGAAGTAAAGGATTATTAAAGGAACGGGATGACCATGGGGATCATCCTTAATTCTCTAAAACAGAATCCGCCATTTTCACCTGCCAAACACATGCCCACTTCTCCTCTCTGGGGATAATAAAAACTAACCAGCGAACTGACAGAGGGCCTGACCCCCCATCCACATCGACCAGACACACACAAAAAAAACCTTACCCTCCAGCTACTAATTATAATGCTAACTTGCAAAATTTCCCTGCATTTTAAAACAATGGAAAAATGGTGGTGGGATGATACTTAGAAGAATGGCTTCTTGTCAGTCTCCACTAACAAAAATAGGCAACACCAAGTCAGCTACTCCTCAGCATAGTTATCTCCGACGCAGCGTTCTTGGGTTTCAGGAGGCACAAACAAACGTTATCACAATTATGGTGAAACGCTGAACACCTGCAAATAATTTTCAACGTAGTGGTTAATTGAAAAGCTCTGCGGCATACTTCTTGGAACAAGCCAGTTACCTGTTCCCAGGCAAAGAGGAGTATATAGAACCATGGTGGATTTCCAGCTGATGAAGTAAAGGATTATTAAAGGAACGGGGTGACCATGGGGATCATGGTTAATTCTCTGAAACAGAATCCGCACTTTTCACCTGCCAAACACATGCCCACTTCTCCTCTCTGGGGATAATAAAAACTAACCAGCGAACTGACAGAGGGCCTGACCCCCCCATCCACATCGACCACACACAAAAAAAACCGTACCCTCCAGCTACTTATTATAATGCTAACTTGCAAAATTTCCCTGCATTTTAAAAAATGCAAAAATGGTGGTGGGATGATACTTAGAAGAATGGCTTCTTGTCAGTCTCCACTGACAAAAATAGGCAACACCAAGTCAGCTACGCCTCAGCATAGTTATGTCCGTAGCAGCCATATTTGGTTTCAGTAGGCACATACACACGTTTTCACAACTATGGTGAAACGCTGAAAACCTGCAAAGGATTTTCAACATACTGGTTAATTGAAAAGCTCTGAGGCATACTTCTTGGAACAAGCCAGTTTCCTGTGCCCACGCAGAGAGGAGTATATAGAACCATGGTGGATTTCCAGCTGATGAAGTAAAGGATTATTAAAGGAACGGGATGACCATGGGGATCATCGTTAATTCTCTGAAACAGAATCCGCCCTTTTCTCCTGCCAAACACATGCCCACTTCTCCTCTCTGGTTATAATAAAAACTAACGAGCGAACTGACAGAGGGCCTGACCCCCCCATCCACATCGACCACACAAAAAAAAAACGTACCCTCCAGCTACTTATTATAATGCTAATTTGCAAAACTTCCTTGCATTTTAAAACAATGCAAAAATGATGGTGGGATGATACTTAGAAGAATGGCTTCTTGTCTGTTTCCACTAACAAAAATAGGCAACACCAAGTCAGCTACTCCTCAGCATAGTTATGTCCGTCGCAGCCTTCTTGGGTTTCAGGAGGCACATACAAACGTTACCAAAATTATGGTGAAACGCTGAAAACCTGCAAATAATTTTTCACGTACTGGTTAATTTTAAAACTCTCCAGCATACTTCTTGGAACAAGCCAGGTACCTGTGCCCATGCATAGAGGATTATATAGAAACATGGTGGAATCCCAGCTGATGAAGCAAAGGATTCTTAAAGGAATGAGAAGACCATGCGGATCCTGTTTAATTCTCTGAAACAGAATCCGCACGTTTCTCCTGCCAAACACATGCCCACTACTCTTCTCTGGGGATAATAAAAACAAACCAGCGATCTGACAGAGGGCATGAACACCCATCCTGACCGACCCCACAAAAAAAAAAAGTACCCTCCAGCTACTAATTATAATGCCAATTTGCAAAATTTCCCTGCATTTTTAAACAATGGAGGAATGATGGTGGGATGATACTTAGAAGAATGGCTTCTTGTCAGTCTCCACTGACAAAAATAGGCAACACCAAGTCAGCTACGCCTCAGCATAGTTATGTCCGTAGCAGCCATATTTGGTTTCAGTAGGCACATACACACGTTATCACAATTATGGTGAAACGCTGAAAACCTGCAAAGGATTTTCAACATACTGGTTAATTGAAAAGCTCTGCGGCATACTTCTTGGAACAAGCCAGTTACCTGTTCCAACGCAAAGAGGAGTATATAGAAACATGGTGGATTTCCAGCTGATGAAGTAAAGGATTATTAAAGGAACGGGATGACCATGGGGATCATCGTTAATTCTCTAAAACAGAATCCGCCCTTTTCACCTGCCAAACACATGCCCACTTCTCCTCTCTGGGGATAATAAAAACTAACCAGCGAACTGACAGAGGGCCTGACCAACACATCCACACCGACCCCAGAGGAAAAAAAAAAAAAAAAACTACGTAGCCTCCAGCTACTAATGATAATGCTAACTTGCAAAATTTCCCTGCATTTTAAAGCAATGGAAAAATGGTGGTGGGATGATACTTAGAAGAATGGCTTCTTGTCTGTCTTCACTAACAAAAATACGCAACACCAAGTCAGCTACTCCTCAGCATAGTTATGTCCGTCGCAGCCTTCTTGGGTTTCAGGAGGCACATACAAACGTTATCAAAATTATGGTGAAATGCTGAAAACCTGCAAATAACATTCAACGTACTGGTTAATTTGAAAACTCTCCAGCATACTTCTTGGAACAAGCCAGTTTCCTGTGCCCACGCATAGAGAAGTATGTAGAATCATGGTGGATTCCCAGCTCATGAAGCAAAGGATTCTTAAAGGAATGGGATTACCATGCGGATCCTGTTTAATTCTCTGAAACAGATCCGCAGTTTTCACCTGCCATACTAATACCCACTTCTCCTCTCTGGGGATAATAAAAACAAACCAGTGAACTGACAGAGGGCCTCACCAACACATCCACACCGACCCCACAGGAAAAAAAAAAAAAAAACACCGTAGCCTCCAGCTACTAATTATAATACTAACTTGCCAAATTTTCCTGCATTTTTAAACAATGGAAAAATGATGGTGAGATGATACTTAGAAGAATGGATTCTTGTCAGTCTCCACTAACAAAAATAGGCAACACCAAGTCAGCTACTCCTCAGCATAGTTATGTCCGTCGCAGCCTTCTTGGGTTTCAGGAGGCCCAAACAAACGTTATCACAATTATGGTGAAACGCTGAACACCTGCAAATAATTTTCAACGTAGTGGTTAATTGAAAAGCTCTGCGGCATACTTCTTGGAACAAGCCAGTTACCTGTTCCCACGCAAAGAGGAGTATATAGAACCATGGTGGATTTCCAGCTGATGAAGTAAAGGATTATTGAAGGAATGGGATGACCATGGGGATCATCATTAATTCTCTGAAAGAGAATCCGCCCTTTTCACCTGCCAAACACATGCCCACTTCTCCTCTCTGGGGATAATAAAAACTAACCATCGAACTGACAGAGGGCCTGATCAACACATCCACATCGACCACACACACACAAAAAAAACCGTGCCCTCCAGCTACTAATTATAATGCTAACTTGCAAAATTTCCCTGCATTTTAAAACAATGGAAAAATGGTGGTGGGATGATACTTAGAAGAATGGATTCTTGTCAGTCTCCACTAACAAAAATAGGCAAAAGCAAATCAGCTATGCCTCAGCATCGTTTTCTTCGTGGCAGCCATCTTGGGTTTCAGGAGGCACAAACAAACGTTATCACAATTATGGTGAAACCCTGAACACCTGCAAATAATTTTCATCGTAGTGGTTAATTGAAAAGCTCTACGGCATACTTCTTGGAACAAGCCAGTTACCTGTTCCCACGCAAAGAGTAGTATATAGAACCATGGTGGATTTCCAGCTGATGAAGTAAAGGATTATTAAAGGAACGGGATGACCATGGGGATCATCGTTAATTCTCTGACTCAGAATCCGCCCTTTTCACCTGCCAAACACATGCCCACTTCTCCTCTCTGGTTATAATAAAAACTAACCAGCGAACTGACAGAGGGCCTGAACCCCCCATCCACATCGACCACACACAAAAAAAAAACCGTACCCTCCAGCTACTAATTATAATACTAACTTGCAAAATTTCCCTGCATTTTAAAACAATGCAAAAATGGTGGTGGGATGATACTTAGAAGAATGGCTTCTTGTCAGTCTCCACTAACAAAAATAGGCAACACCAAGTCAGATACTCACCAGCATAGTTATGTCCGTCGCAGCCTTCTTGGTTTCAGGAGGCACAAACAAACGTTATCACAATTATGGTGAAACGCTGAACACCTGCAAATAATTTTCAACGTACTGGCTAATTGAAAAGCTCTGCGGCATACTTCTTGGAACAAGCCAGTTACCTGTTACCACGCAAAGAGGAGTATATAGAACCATGGTGGATTTCCAGCTGAAGAAGTAAAGGATTATTAAAGGAACGGGATGACCATGGGGATCATCGTTAATTCTCTGAAACAGAATCCGCCCTTTTCACCTGCCAAACACATGCCCACTTCTCCTCTCTGGGGATAATAAAAACTAACCAGCGAACTGACAGAGGGCCTGCCCCTCCCATCCACATCGACCACACACACAAAAAAACCGTACCCTCCAGCTACTAATTATAATGCTAACTTGCAAAATTTCCCTGCATTTTAAAACAATGGAAAAATGGTGGTGGGATGATACTTAGAAGAATGGCTTCTTGTCAGTCTCCACTAACAAAAATAGGCAACACCAAGTCAGCTACTCCTCAGCATAGTTATGTCCATCGCAGCCTTCTTGGGTTTCAGGAGGCACAAACAAACGTTATCACAATTATGGTGAAACGCTGAACACCTGCAAATAATTTTCAACGTACTGGTTAATTTGAAAACTCTCCAGCATACTTCTTGGAACAAGCCAGGTACCTGTGCCCACGCATAGAGGAGTATATAGAAACATGGTGGAATCCCAGCTGATGAAGCAAAGGATTCTTAAAGGAATGAGATGACCATGCGGATCCTGTTTAATTCTCTGAAACAGAATCCGCACTTTTCTCCTGCCAAACACATGCCCACTACTCTTCTCTGGGGATAATAAAAACAAACCAGCGATCTGACAGAGGGCCTGAACACCCATCCTGACCGACCCCACAAAAAAAAAAAGTACCCTCCAGCGAATAATTATAATGCCAATTTGCAAAATTTCCCTGCATTTTTAAACAATGGAGAAATGATGGTGGGATGATACTTAGAAGAATGGCTTCTTGTCAGTCTCCACTGACAAAAATAGGCAACACCAAGTCAGCTACGCCTCAGCATAGTTATGTCCGTAGCAGCCATATTTGGTTTCAGGAGACACATACACACGTTATCACAATTATGGTGAAACGCTGAAAACCTGCAAAGGATTTTCAACATACTGGTTAATTGAAAAGCTCTGAGGCATACTTCTTGGAACAAGCCAGTTTCCTGTGCCCACGCATAGAGAAGTATATAGAATCATGGTGGATTCCCAGCTCATGAAGCAAAGGATTCTTAAAGGAACGGGATTACCATGCGGATCCTGTTTAATTCTCTGAAACAGATCCGCAGTTTTCACCTGCCATACTAATACCCACTTCTCCTCTCTGGGGATAATAAAAACAAACCAGCGAACTGACAGAGGGCCTGACCAACACATCCACACCGACCCCACAGGAAAAAAAAAAAAAAAACACCGTAGCCTCCAGCTACTAATTATAATGCTAACTTGCAAAATTTTCCTGCATTTTTAAACAATGGAAAAATGATGGTGAGATGATACTTAGAAGAATGGATTCTTGTCAGTCTCCACTAACAAAAATAGGCAATACCAAGTCAGCTACGCCTCAGCATCATTATGTCCGTCGCAGCCTTCTTGGGTTTCAGGAGGCCCAAACAAACGTTATCACAATTATGGTGAAACCCTGAACACCTGCAAATAATTTTCATCGTAGTGGTTAATTGAAAAGCTCTACGGCATACTTCTTGGAACAAGCCAGTTACCTGTTCCCACGCAAAGAGGAGTATATAGAACCATGGTGGATTTCCAGCTGATGAAGTAAAGGATTATTAAAGGAACGGGATTACCATGGGGATCATGGTTAATTCTCTGAAACAGAATCCGCCCTTTTCACCTGCCAAACACATGCCCACTTCTCCTCTCTGGTTATAATAAAAACTAACCAGCGAACTGACAGAGGGCCTGACCAACACATCCACATCGAGCACACACACACAACAAAACCGTACCCTCCAGCTACTAATTATAATGCTAACTTGCAAAATTTCCCTGCATTTTAAAACAATGGAAAAATGGTGGTGGGATGATACTTAGAAGAATGGATTCTTGTCAGTCTCCACTAACAAAAATAGGCAACACCAAGTCAGCTACTCCTCAGCATAGTTATGTCCGTCACAGCCTTCTTGGGTTTCAGGAGGCACAAACAAACGTTATCACAATTATGGTGAAACCCTGAACACCTGCAAATAATTTTCAACGTAGTGGTTAATTGAAAAGCTCTGCGGCATACTTCTTGGAACAAGCCAGTTACCTGTTCCCACGCAAAGAGGAGTATATAGAAACATGGTGGAATCCCAGCTGATGAAGCAAAGGATTCTTAAAGGAATGACATGACCATGCGGATCCTGTTTAATTCTCTGAAACAGAATCCGCACTTTTCACCTGCCAAACACATGCCCAATTCTCCTCTCTGGGGATAATAAAAACAAACCAGTGAATTGACAGATGGCCTGACCAACCCATCCACCCCGACCCCACAAAAAAAAAAAAAAGTACCCTCCAGCTACTAATTATAATGGTAACTTGCAAAATTTCCCTGCATTTTTAAACAATGGAAAAATGATGGTGGGATGATACTTAGAAGAATGGCTTCTTGTCAGTCTCCACTAACAAAAATAGGCAACACGAAGTCAACTACGCCTCAGCATAGTTATGTCCGTAGCAGCCATATTTGGTTTCAGTAGTCACATACACACGTTATCACAATTATGGGGAAACGCTGAAAACCTGCAAAGGATTTTCAACATACTGGTTAATTGAAAAGCTCTGAGGCATACTTCTTGGAACAAGCCAGTTTCCTGTGCCCACGCATAGAGAAGTATATAGAACCATGGTGGATTCCCAGCTCATGAAGCAAAGGATTCTTAAAGGAACGGGATTACCATGCGGATCCTGTTTAATTTTCTGAAACAGATCCGCAGTTTTCACCTGCCATACTAATACCCACTTCTCCTCTCTGGGGATAATAAAAACAAACCAGCGAACTGACAGAGGGCCTGACCAACACATCCACACCGACCTCACGGGAAAAAAAAAAAAAAAAACACCGTAGCCTCCAGCTACTAATTATAATGCTAACTTGCAAAATTTTCCTGTATTTTTAAACAATGGAAAAATGATGGTGAGATGATACTTAGAAGAATGGATTCTTGTCAGTCTCCACTAACAAAAATAGGCAAAACCAAGTCAACTACGCCTCAGCATAGTTATGTTCGTGGCAGCCATCTTGGGTTTCAGGAGGCACAAACAAACGTTATCACAATTATGGTGAAACGCTGAACACCTGCAAATAATTTTCAACGTAGTGGTTTATTGAAAAGCTCTGCGGCATACTTCTTGGAACAAGCCAGTTACCTGTTCCCACGCAAAGAGGAGTATATAGAACCATGGTGGATTTCCAGCTGATGAAGTAAAGGATTATTAAAGGAACGGGATGACCATGGGGATCATCGTTTATTCTCTGAAACAGAATCCGCCCTTTTCACCTGCCAAACACATGCCCACTTCTTCTCTCTGGGGATAATAAAAACTAACCAGCGAACTGACAGGGGGCCTGACGCCCCCCATCCACATCGACCACACACACAAAAAAAACCGTACCCTCCAGCTACTAATTATAATGCTAAGTTCCAAAATTTCCCTTCATTTTTAACCAACTGAAAAATGATGGCGGCATGATACTTAGAAGAATGGCTTCTTGTCAGTCTCCGCTAACAAAAATCGGCAAAACAAAGTCAGCTACGCCTCGGCATAGTTATGTCTGTGGCAGCCATCTTGGGTTTCAAGGCACATACAAACGTTGTCGCAATTATGATGAAACGCTGAACACCTGCAAATAATTTTCAATGTACTTTTTATTTGAAAACCTCTGTGGCATACTTCTTGGAACAAGCCAGTCACCTGTGCCCACCCATACGGGAGTATATAGAACCATGGTGGTTTCCCAGCTGATGAAGCAAAGGATTCTTAAAGGAAGCGGATGACCATGCGGATCCTGTTTAATTCTTTGAAACAGAATCCGCACTTTTCACCTGCCAACAACATGCCCACTTCTCCTCTCTGGGGATAATAAAAACAAACCAGCGAACATCTAGAGGGCCTTGCACCCCCATCCACACCGACACCACAAAAAAAAAATAGTACCCTCCAGCTTCTAATTATAATGCTAACTTGCACAATTTCCCTGCATTTTTAAACAATGGAAAAATCATAGTGGGATGATACTTAGAAGAATGGCTTCTTGTCAGTCTCCACTGACAAAAATAGGAAACACCAAGTGAGCTACGCCTCAGCATAGTTATGTCCGTGGCAGCCATCTTGGGTTTCAGCAGGCACATACAAACCTTATCACAATTATGGTGAAACGCTGAAAACCTGCAAATAATTTTCAACGTAGTGGTTAATTGAAAAGCTCTGCGGCATACTTCTTGGAACAAGCCAGGTACCTGTGCCCACGCATAGAGGAGTATATAGAACCATGGTGGATTCCCAGCTGATGAAGCAAAGGATTCTTTTTTTTTTTTTTTTTTTTTTTTTTTAATGTTGAGACAGAGTCTCAATTTGTTGCCCAGGCTAGAGTGAGTGCCGTGGCGTCAGCTTAGTTCACAGCAACCTCAGACTCCTCGGCTTAAACGATCCTACTGCCTCAGCCTCCCGAGTAGCTGGGACTACAGGCATGCGCCACTATGCCCGGCTAATTTTTTCTATATAGATTTTTAGTTGTCCATATAATGTCTTTCTATTTTTAGTAGAGACGGGGTCTCGCTCTTGCTCAGGCTGGTCTCGAACTCCTGACCTCGAGCGATCCACCCGCCTCGGCCTCCCAGAGTGCTAGGATTACCGGCGTGAGCCACCGCGCCCTTCCAGGATTCTTAAAGGAAGGGGATGACCATGCGAATGCTGTTTAATTCTCTGAAAGAGTATCCGCACTTTTCAGCTGCCATCAAATGCCGACTTCCCCTCTCTGGGGATAATAAAAACAAACCAGCAAATTTATAGAGGGCCTGACCCCCCCATTGACACCGACCCGACGGAAAAAAAAAAAAAACGTACCCTCCAGCTACTAATTATAAAGCTAACTTGCAAAATTTCCCTGCATTTTTTAACAATGGAAAAATGACGGTGGGCTTATACTTAGAATGGCTTCTTGTTAGTCTCCGCTGACAAAAATAGGCAACACCAAGTCGGCTACACCTCAGCATAGTTATGTCCGCGGCAGCCATATTGGGTTTCAGGAGGCACATACAAACGTTATTACAATTAGGGTGAAATGCTGAAAACCTGCAAATAATTTTCAACGTACTGGTTAATTGAAAAGCTCTGCGGCATACTTCTTGGAACAAGCCAGTTACCTGTGCCAACGCATAGAGGAGTATATAGAACCATGGTGGATTCCCAGCTGATGAAGCAAAGGATTCTTAAAGGAATGGGATGACCATGTGGATCCTGTTTAATTCTCTGAAATAGAATCCACACTTTTCACCTGCCAAACACATGCCCACTTGTCCTCTCTGGGGATAATAAAAGAAAACCAGCGAACTCACAGAGGGCCTGAAACGCCCATCCACTCCTACCCCACAAAAAAAGAAAAAAAAATACGTACCCTACATCTAATTATAATACTAACTTGCAAAATTTCCCTCCATTTTTACGCAATGGAAAAATGATGGTGGGATGATACTTAGAAGAATGTCTTCTTGTCAGTCTCCACTAACAAAAATAGGCATCAACAAGTCAGCTATGCCTCAGCATATTTATATCGTGGCAGCCATCTTGGGTTTAAGGAGGCACATTCAAACGTTATCACAATTACGGTTAAACATGCTAAAAACCTGACAATTCTAAAAGTACTGGTTAATTCAAAAGCTCTGTCGCATACTTCTTGGAACAAGCCAGTTACCTGTGCCCATGCAAAGAGAGGTCTAGAGAACCATGGTGGATTCCCAGGTGATGAATCAAAGGATTCTTAAAGGAACAGGCTGAAAAGTGCAGATCCTGTTTCAGTCTAAGTGTGAAACAGGATCCGCACATTTTGCCTGCAACACACATTCGCCCTTCTCATCTCTAGGGATAACAAAAACAGCCCATCGGATTTACAGATGCCCTGCCCCCGGCCCCCACCACCCCACACAAAATAGTCTGCTCCAGCGACTCGTCCTTATGCTATCTGGTGAAAGGTCATAAGCCTTTTAAAAAACTGGAGATAGGATGGTAGAATTATACCTAAAAGACTGGCTTATTGCCAGATTCCCATACCAAGTATTGGCAACAGCAAGTGATGTAGGCCTCAGCATAGGTTTGTCCATGGCAGCCATCTTGGGTTTAAGGAGACACAGATGAACCTTATAACAATTATAATAAAAGGTGCTGCGAAAGCTGTTAAATAATTCTCATGGTAGTGGTTATTTCAAAAGCTCTGCGGCATACTTCTTTGAACTAGCCAGTTAACTGGGCCCACGCATAGTGCGGTGTAGAAAACTATGGTGGATTCCCAGCTGATGAAGCAAAGGATTCTTAAAGGAACAGGATGAACATGCGGATCCTGTTTCATACTCTGAAACAGGATCTGCACTTTTCACCTGCCAAACACATGCCCACTTCTCCTCTCTGGGGATAATAAAAAGAAACCACAGAACTGGCGGAGGGCTTGCCGCACCAGCCCCCAGACCCCACATAAAAAGTTCCCGTCCAGTGACTCCTTGTTATTCTAACTGCCAAAAGGTGCTCTGACTTTTAAAATAGTGGAGAAGGATGGTGAAATGATACTTAAAAGAATGTATTCTTTCCAGTCTCCAGTACCAAGGATCGGCCACACAAAGTGAGCTCGGCCTCAGCATAGTTTTGTCCATGGCAGCCATCTCGAGACGAACCTTATGACAATTATGATGAAAGGTGCTGCAAAACCTAGCAAATAATTCTCAACGTAGTGGTTTTTTCAAAAGCTCTGTGGAATACTTCTTGGAACCCGGCAGTTTTCTGGGCCCACGCATAGACGGGTCTAGAGAACCATGATGGATTCCCAGGTGATGAATCAAAGGATTCTTAAAGGAACAGGCTGAAAAGTGCGGATCCTGTTTCAGTCTGAGACTGAAACACTATATGCACTTTTTGCCTGCAACACACATGCCCACTTCTCCTCTCTAGGGATAATAAAAACAATCAATCGGATTGACAGATGTCCTCCTCCGCCCCCCAACACTGTACACAAAAAGGTCCCCTCCAGCGACTCATCCTTATGCTATCTGGCGAAAGGTCCTCTGCGTTTTAAAATAATGAAGATAGGATGGTGGAATTATACTTAAAATACTGGCCTTTTGCCAGACTCCCATACCAATTATTGGCAACAGGAAGTGACCTAGGTGTCAGCATAGGTTTGTCCGTGGCTGCCATCTAGGGTTTTAGGAAGCACAGATGAACCTTATCAAAATTATGGTAAAAGTGCTGGAAAAGCTGGCAAATAATTTCCATAGTAGTGGTTATTTCAAAAGCTCTGAGGAAAACTTCTTGGAACCAGGCAGTTTTTTGTGTGCACTAAAAGAGGGGTCTAGAGAACCATGGTGGATTCCCAGCTGATGAAGCAAAGGATTCTTAATGGAACGGGGTGAAAAGTGCAGATCCTGTGTCTGTCTAAGACTGAAACAGGACGCACACTTTTCACCTGCCACACACATGCCCACTTTTCCTCTCTGGGGATAATAAAAACAAACCAGCGAACTGACAAAGGGCCTGCCCCCCTTCCACCCACGCAGATCCCCCCCAAAAAAATTCCCCTCCAGCTACTAATTATTATGCTAACTTGCAAAATTTCCCTGCATTTTTAAACAATGGAGAAAGGACGGTGGAGTGATACTTAGAAGAATGGCTTCTTGTCAGTCTCCACTAACAAAAATAGGCAACACCAAGTCAGCTACGCCTCAGCATAGTTATGCCCGTGGCAGCCATGTTGGGTTTAAGGAGGCACATACAAACTTTATCATAATTATGGTGAAACGTGCTGAAAACCCGGCAAATAATTCTCAACGTACTGTTTAATTCAAAAGCTCTGTGGCATACTTCTTGGAAGAAGCCAGTTACCTGGGCCCACGCATAGAGGGGTCTAGAGAACCATGGTGGATTCCAAGGTGATGAATCTAAGGATTCTTAAAGGAACAGGCTGAAAAGTGCAGATCCTGACTGAAACAGGATTCTGACTTTTTGCCTGCAACACACATGCCCACTTCTCCTCTCTAGGGATAACAAAAACAACCCATCGGATTGACAGATGGCCTGCCCCCGCCCCCCACCACCCCACACAAAATCGTGCCCTCCAGCGACTGATCCTTATGCTATCTGGCAATACGTCCTCTGCCTTTTAAAATAATGGAGATAGAATGGTGGAATTATACCTAAAAGACTGGCTTATTGCCAGACTCCCATACCAAGTATTCGCAACAGCAAGTCACCTAGGCCTCAGCACACGTTTGTCCCTGGCAGCCATCTTGGGTTTAAGGAGGCACAGATGAACCTTATCACAATTATGGTGAAAGGTGCTGCAAAAGCGGTCAAGTAATTCTCATGGTAGTGGTTACTTGAAAGCTCTGCGGCATAATTCTTTGAACTAGCCAGTTAACTGGGCCCACGCATAGAGCAGTCTAGAGGCCCATGGTGGATTCCCAGCTGATGAAGCAAGGGATTCTTAATGGAACGGGGTGAAAAGTGCGGTTTCTGTTTCAGTCTAAGACAGAAACGGGATCCGAACTTTTCACCTGCCACACACATGCCCACTTCTCCGGTCTGGGGAAAATAAAAACAATCCAGCGAACTGACAGAGGGCCTGCGCCCCCCACCCACACCGACCCCACAAATAAAAATGTCCCCTCCAGCTACTAATTATTATGCTAACTTGCAAAGGTTTCCGTGCATTTTAAAATAATGGGGAAAGTATGGTGGAATGATACTTAAAAGAATGGCCTCCTTCCAGCCTCCAGTAACAAGTGTCGTGAAATCCAAGTGACCTAGGCCTCAGCATAGTTTTCTCCGTGGCAGCCATCTTGTGTTTAAGGAGGCACAGACGATCCTTATCACAATTATGGTGATATGTGCTGCAGAAACTGGCAAATAATTCTACACGTAGTGTTTATCTCAAAAGCTGTGCAGCATACATCTTGGTACAGGCCAGTTCATGGGCCCATGCATGGAGGGTTCTAAGGACCCATGGTGGATTCCCAGCTGATGAATCAAAGGATTTTTAATGGAACCAGCTGAAAAGTGCGGATACTGTTTCAGTCTAACTGAAACAGGATCCGCACATTTCACCTGCCACAAATATATCCACTTCCCTGTCTGGGCATAATAAACACAAACAACCAGACTGACAGAGGGACTGTCCCCCAAACCACCCCGATCCCACCCAAAAACATCCCCTCCGTTGACTCATCCTTATGCTAACTGCCGAAAGTTGCTCACCTTTTAATATAAGGGAGAAAGGATGGTGCAATGATAATTAAAAGACTGGATTCTTGTCAGACTCCCGTACCAAGTATTGGCAACACCAAGCGAGAGAACCCTCAGTATAGGTTTGTCCATGGAAGCCATCTAGGGTTTAAGGAAGCACAAATGAACCTTATCAAAATTATGGTGAAAGTGCTGGAAAAGCTGGCAAATAATTTCCATGGTAGTGGTTATTTCAAATGCTCTGTGGCATACTTCTTTGAACTAGCCTGTTAAGTGGGCCCACACATAGTGGGGTGTAGAGAACTATGGTGGATTCCCAGCTGATGAAGCAAAGGATTCTTAAAGGAACAGGATGAAAAGTGCCGATCCTGTATCAGTCTAAGACTGAAACAGGATCCACACTTTTCACTTGCCACACACATGTCCACTTCTCCTCTCCGGGGATAATAAAAACAAACCACTGGACTGACAGAGGGCCTGGCTCTGCCTCTCCCACCCCACACAAAAACGTTTCCTCCAGCGACTCATCCTTAAGCTAAATGGCAATAGGTGCTCTGCCTTTTAAAATAGTTGTGAAAGGAAGGTGGAATGATACTTAAAGGAATGGCTTCTTGCCACGGACCAGTACCAATTATCGGCAACTCCAAGGGAGATTGGCCTAACCGTAGTTTTTTCTGTGGAAGCCAGCTTGGGTTTCAGGATGCACTGCCTAACCTTTTCACAATCATTGTGAAAGTTGCTGCAAAAACTGGCAAATAATACTCAATGTAGTGGTTATTTCCAAAGCTCTGCGGCATACTTCTTGGTACTAGCCAGTTACCTGGGCCCACGCTCAGGGAGGTCTAGAGAACCATGGTGGATTCCCAACTGATGAATTAAAGGATTCCAAAAGGAACAGGCTCAAAAGCGGAGATACTGTTTCAGACTGAAACAGGATCCAAAGTTTTCACCTGCCACATACATGCCCGCTTCTCCTCTCTGGGAATAATAAAAACAAACCACCGGACTGACAGAGGGCCTGCCCTCCCACACACACCCAACCCCACACAAAAAGCCGCTCCAGTGACTCATCTTTATGCTAACTGGCTAAAGGTGCACTGCCTTTTAAAATAATGGAGAAAAGACGGTGGAATTGTACTTAAAAAAAATGGCTTCTTGCCAGGCTCCAGTAAAATGTATCGGTACACCAAGGGAGCTAGGCCTCAGCATAGTTTTGTCCGTGGCAGCCTGCTTGGGTTTAAGGAGGCACAGATGAACCTTATCACAATTATGGTCAAAGGTGCTGCAAAAACTGGCAAACAATTCTCAACGTAGTGGTTATTTCAAAAGCTCTACGGCATACATCTTGGAACTAGCCAGTTACCTGGGCCCACACATAGAGGGGTCTCGACAGCCATGGTGGATTCCCAGCTGATGAATCAAAGGATTCGTAAAGGAACTGGCTGAAAAGTGCGGATCCTGTTTCAGTCTAAGACTGAAACAGGATCCGTACTTTTCACCTGCCACACACATGCCCACCTCTCCTCTTTGGGCATAATAAAGACAAACCACCAGACAGACAGAGAGCCTTCCCCTCAACGCACCACCCGACCCCACTCAAAAACGTCCCCTCCAGCAACTCATTCTTATGATAACTGGAAAAAGGTGTTCTGCCTTTTAAAATGATGGAGAAAGGATGGTGGAATGACTCTTAATAGCATGGCTTCTTGCCAGGCTCCAGTACCAACTATCGGCAACACCAAGTGAACTAGGCCTCAGCATAGTTTTGTCCGCCCCAGCCATCTTGGGTTGAAGGAGGCACGGACGAACCTTATCACAATTATGGTGAAAGGTGGTGCAAAAACTAGCAAATAATTCTCAACGTAGTGGTTATTTCAAAAGCTCTGTGGCATACTTCTTGGAACTAGCCAGTTACCTGGGCCCACGCATAGAGGTCTTTAAAGAACCATGGTGTATTCCCAGCTGATGAATCAAACGATTCTTTTTTGTTTGTTTGTTTGTTTGTTAGCTCATTATGGGGGTACAAAAGATCAGGCTATATACATTCCCCATGCCTCCCCTTTCCCCCGATTCTGAGCTTCAATTTTGTCCATTCCCTAGTCAGTGCACATCACATTCATCATGTAGGTGTGCACCCCTCCTCTCCCCCACCCCATCCCCCCCAGTTAGAACTTGAAGGGTGTCCATTCCCCAGGCAGTGCACATCACATTCATCAAGTAGGTATACACCCATCCCTTCCACCCGGCCCCAACCTCTGTCCGATACCCAATTGGTGTTGTTCCCAAATGTGCACTCAGGGAAACCAATTTGCTGGTGAGTACATGTGGTGCTTATTTTTCCATTCTTGGGATACTTCACTTAATAGAATGGGATCCAGCTCTCTCCAGGAGAAGCAAAGAGATGCCATATCGCCATTATTTCTAATAGCTGAGTAATATTCCATGGTATACATATACCACATTTTGCTAATCCATTCATGAATTGATGGGCATTTGGGTTGTTTCCACATCTTTGTGATTGTGAATTGTGCTGCTATAATCATTCAGGTGCAGGTGTCTTTTTTATAGAATGACTTTTGTTCTTCTGGGTAGATGTCCAATAATGGAATTGCTGGATCGAATGGTAGGTCTACTTGAATCTGTTTAAGGTATCTCCACATTGCTTTCCACAGGGGCTGCACTAGTTTACAGTCCCACCAGCAGTGTATGAATGTACCTATCTCCCCACACCCACACCAACATGTATAGTTTTGGGACTTTTTGATAAAGGCCATTCCCACTGGAGTTAAGTGATATCTCATTGTGGTTTTGATTTGCATTTCCCTGATGATTAGAGATGTTGAACACTTTTTCATATGTTTGTTAGCCATTTTTATATCTTCTTTTGAAAAATTTCTATTTATGTCCTTTGCCCACTTTTTGATAGGGTTGTTTGATTTTTTCTTACTGATTTTCCTGAGTTCTAAATAGATTCTTGTTATCAGTCCTTTATCTGATGTGTAGTATGCGAAAATTTTTTCCCATTCTGTAGGTTGTCCATTTACTCTCGTGACTGTTTCTTTGGCTGTGCAGAAGCTTTTTAATTTGATCAGGTCCCATTTATTTATTTTTGTTGTTGCTGTGATTGCTTTAGGGGTCTTCTTCATAAATTCTTTGCCTAGGCCAATGTCTGTAAGAGTCTTTCCTACATTTTCTTCTAGAATTCTAATAGTTTCTGACCTTAGGTTTAAGTCTGTTAACCACTGTGATTTGATTTTTGTGAGGGGTGAGAGTTATGTGTCCTGTTTTAGTCTTCTACATGTGGATATCCAGTTTTCCCAGCACCATTTATTAAATAAGGAATCTTTTCCCCAGAGTATGTTTTTGTCTGCTTTGTCAAAGATTAGATGGCTATATGAGGATGGTTTTATATTGGGATTTTCTGTTCTGTTCCACTGGTCTGTGTCCCTGCACTTGTGCCAGTACCAGGCTGTTTTAAGAACCACAGCCTTGTAGTATAGTTTGAAGTCTGGCAAATTAATACTTCCCATTTTGTTTTTGTTGTTTAAGATTGCTTTTGCTAAACGGGGTCTTCCCTGGTTCCATACAAAGCGTAAAATTATTTTTCCTATGTCTGTGAAAAAAGATGTTGGTAATTTAATAAGGATTGCATTGAATCTGTAGATAACTTTGGGCAGTATAGACATTTTAACAATGTTGATTCTACCGATCCACGAGCATGGTATGGTTTTCCACCTATTTACATGTTCTGCAATTTCCTTCCTCAGTGTTTCATAGTTCTCCCTATAGAGGTCCTTTACCTCCTTAGTTAAATAAATTCCTAGGTATTTTATTTTCTTTGTTGCTATTTTGAAGGGTATTGAGTCCTTAATTTGGTTTTCCATTTGACTGTTATTGGCATATATGAATGCCTCTGATTTGTGTGTATTGATTTTGTATCCTGAGACTTTACTGAATTCATTGATCAATTCCAGGAGTCTCTTGGTTGAAACCTTGGGGTTTTATAGATATAACATCATATCATCAGCAAAGAGTGAGAGTTTGATCTCTTCTGTCCCTATTTCAACTCCCTTGATTCTGCTCTGTTGCCTGATAGCTCTTGCAAGGACTTCCAATACTATGTAGAAAAGTAATGGGGACAGTGGTAAGCCTTGTCTGGTTCCAGTTTGAAGTGGGAATGCTTTCAGTTTTTCCCCATTCAGTATGATGTTGGCTGAGGGTTTGTCGTATATGGCTTGTATCATTTTTATATAGGCCCCATCTATGCCTATTTTGTTAAGTGTTCTTATCATAAAAGGGTGTTGAATTTTGTCAAATGCTTTCTCTGCATCTATTGAGAGGATCATCTGATCTTTATTTTTGCTTCTATTTATGTGATGAATTACATTCCCATATGTCAAACCATCCCTGCATCTCTGGGATGAAGCCCACTTGGTCGTGATGGATTATTTTTTTGATAAGCACTTGGATTCGATTTGTTAGAATTTTATTGAGAATTTTTGCATCTATATTCATAAGAGAAATTGGTCTATAGTTCTCTGTTTTAGTTGCATCCTTTCCTGGATTTGGTATCAGGATTATGTTGGCTTGGTAAAAAGTGTTGGGGAGAATCCCATCCTTCTCTATATTGGAGAATAGTTTATGTACGATGGGCACCAGTTCTTCTTTGTAGGTATGGTAGAATTCAGGTGTGAACCCATCTGGTCCAGGGCTTTTCTTTTTGGGAAGGTTTTTTATTGCTGTTTCAATTTCAGATCTAGATATCGGTCTATTCAGGAATTCTATTTCTTCCTGGTTGAGCCTGGGAAGGCTGTGTGTTTATAAGAATTTGTCCATTTCCTCCAGGTTTTCTAATTTGTGTGCATAAAGATTTTTGTAGAATTCATAGATGATATCATGTATCTCTGTGGCATCAGTCGTGATTACTCCTTTCGTGTTCCTGATCGAGGTTATAAGAGATTTTTCTTTTCTGCTCTTGGTTAGTTTAGCCAGAAGTGTGTCAATTTTGTTTATTTTTTCAAAGAACCAACTTTTGGTTTTATTAATCTCCGTTATGGTTTGGTTTAATCTCCCTTATGCTCCCTGATGGTCCTTTTCATTTAGTTCTGATTTAATCTTAATAATTTCCTTCTGCTGGGTTTGGGTTTGGTCTCTTCTTTCTTCTCCAGCTCTTTGAGTCTATTCATTAGATTGTCTATTTGTAAGTTTTCTGTCTTTTTGGTATAGGCATTTATGGAAATAAATTTTCCTCTCAGGACTGCTTTAGCTGTGTCCCACAGATTTTGATAAGTTGTATCTCCTTTGTCGTTTAATTCAAAGAATCTTTTGATTTCTGACTTGATTTCTTCATTTATAAAATGATTGTTCAGGAGAAGGTTATTTAGCTTCCATGACTTTGAGTAGAAATGAGGATTTCTGTTAGGGTTCATTGTTACTTTTATTCCACTGTGATCCGAGAAGCTGCATGGTATTATTTCTATATTTTTAAATTTTTTAAGACATTCTTTATGTCCTAAGATATGGTCAATCTTGGAGAATGTCCCATGAGCTGATGAGAAGAACTTATATTCAGTGGTATTTGGGTAGAATGTCCTGTAGATGTCAGTCAGGCCCATTTGTTCTAGCATTCTATTTACGTCCAATATTTCTTTGTTTATTTTTTGTTTGGAGGATCTGTCTTGAACTGTCAGTGGCGTGTTAAAAATCTCTGGCTACTAAAGTGTTGTTATCTATCATTTGGTTCAGATCAAGTAGGGTTTGCTTTATGAATCTGGGTGCACCTAGATCGGGTGCATATATGTTAAGTATAGTTATGTCTTCTTGTTGAATTGTACCCTTCACCAGTATATAGTAACCATCTTTGTCTTTCTTTACTTTTGTTGATTTAAAAACTACGTTATCGGAGATTAGAACTGCCACGCCAGCTTTCTTTTGGGTTCCATTTGCTTGGAATATTGATTTCCACCCTTTTATTTTCAGTCTAAATGCATCCTTGCAGGTTAGATGAGTTTCCTGAAGACAGCAGATACTTGGCTTATATCTTTTTTATCCATTGGGCCAGTCCATGTCTCTTGAGTGGGGAATTCAATCCATTCACATTTAATGAGAGAACTGATAAGCGAGACAGATTGCTGTTCCTCATGTTGGGTTGAATTTCATTGATCTGTTTTCTCTCTTGAGCCATTATGATAACTGTGTTTTCATATTTATCTCTTGATTAGTGTTACATTCGAGGGTCCTTCTTGTGCTGGACCACGTGTAACTCTGTTTTGAATACTTCTTGGAAAGCTGCTCTTGTCTTGGTGAATTCTCTGAGTTTTTGTTTATCTGAGAATGTCTTAATTTCACCTTCATATATAAAACTGAGCTTATCTGGGTACAGGATTCTAGGCTGGGCATTATTCTGTTTCAGAAGAGTGAGAATGGGGCTCCAATCTCTTCTTGCTTGTAAGGTTTCAGTTGAGAAATCTGGCGTGATTCGGATGGGCTTTCCTTTGTATGTTACTTGTTTCTTTCTCCTTACAGATTGAAGAAGGGCCTCGTTAGTGGATATTTTGGTCAGTCTGATAACTACATGACGTGGTGTCTTCCTATTTGGTATGAATCTCTCAGAGGTTCTTTGAGCTTCTTGAACCTGTGTATCTAGAGATTTGGCAAGGCCTGGGAAATTTTCCTCAATTATATCTTCAGATACTTTATTCAACCCTTGCTTATTGTCTTCTTCACCCTCAGGAATGCCGATAACTCTCACGTTAGGCTTCTTCACATAATCCCACATTTCTCGTAGACTATGATTATTTCTCATGTTTCTTTGTTTTAACTCTGTGACTGCCTTATTTAATTGGAAAGTGTTATCTTCGATCTCTGAGATTCTTTCTTCTGTTTGATCTACCATGCTCTTGAGACTTTCCACTGTGTTTTGTAGCTCCTTGAATAAATTTTTCATTTCCAGGAGTTCAGTTTGATTTTTCTTCAGTATTTCAATTTCTTTGGTGAATTTTTCTTCCAAGTCCTGGATCTTTTTTGTGGTTTCTTTGTGTTGATTATCCATTTTTTCTTGCATAATGTTCAGCGTATTTATGATCCATGTTTGAAATTCTTCCTGTGACATGTTGCTATTTGGAATCTGCTTTGTGTTAATTGGTGGAGAACTAGTAATCCTCTTTGAGGGCATGGTTTCAGCTTGATTCTTTATACTCCTAGAGTTCCTTCGCTGAGCCCTTCCCATCTGAATGAATCCTTAAGATCCCTTCTTTCAGCTTTAGTCTGGATAGGGGCACACTGTGAGTGCCAGGTAAGCTGCCTCCTCTGTCACTAGGGGGAGCCCTTCACATATTGTTCAGGATTTTGCTAGCTCCGCTGGGGGGGCTGCCCCTCTTCCTCTCCCGAGGTGGCTTCTGTCTCTCTCTGTGAGAAAGACAGTGGATAGGGAGAGTGGAGCGGTGCCCTCATTCGCCCAACGCCCCAGCCACTGCAGTTCCCGCGGGCGATGGTCTGCCCCACCCCAATGTCTGCAAGGTCCACGCTCTACTCTCTCGTGACTGGGGAACCACTCAGTGTTCACACAAAGGTGGAGCTCCTAGTCAGGGTCCGTGGACTAGGGAAGGGAGCCGCCCAGGGAGCCGCCCGGTACCCAATCGCTCCTCAGCGTTTAGGCTGTGGACCCCGACAATGGCGGCCGCCCGTCTGCAGATCACTGTCACTGGGGTTGAATGCTCAGGGACCGGCAGAGGCCAGAGGAGCCGGGGACCGGGAGAATCCAGCCGCCCACCTATACGAGGCAGTTTGGCATCTGCTAGAGCCGGGACCAAAGCAGCCCCACCGCCCGCGTATAGGAGACAGTTGCTAGGTGCGTCAGCTGCGCACAGCACTCCAGGGTCCAAAATGCCTCCTGCCAATGTCTCCTCTCTGCAGAGCCCCACATCTCCCGTGGCGATTCTGCACCGACTTCAGGCAGATCCTCAATTGAGTGGGTGTGGAGGTCAGAGGGGGAACAAGATGCTTTCCTGTGGGGCTGAACCCACCCCACTCTCTGGTGAGGTGGGTACAGCTGTCCCGTGCTCCCTTCTCTATTGGCCATCCCGCACTCTCCAGATTTTGGTGATTTATTTCCCTAATCACCTCAGTCTTTTCTTGCTCTCTCTCTCTGTCCCACGCTGATTCTCCATGGATTCACACCACCGTTCTTGTGGGGAAGTGAACCTCTAGGGTTGTGGGCAGTGGGAGACCCATGCCTTCCACTCCAGGAGCACGAATCCA